>NW_009259977.1:1491809-1531547 GCF_000687185.1 Egretta garzetta
AGCTGCCCGCCACGACGCTGCTCTGCGCAGCGCCACCTTGCAATTTGACGAGACAATCGTTTGAAAAGTGACGGCGTTGTCCCACACGCTGTGAAATCCCAAGCTTTTCCCTTCACGTCCCTGTTCACGAGAGCCGAGAGCTCGCTAGAAACCCATTTAGAGACAATTCTGTGAACACGTTGTCAGGATTCTCTTCTCCACATGGAGATTTCCCTCCCCTTTTCTCCAGACTTTTACATGACAATTTTTTTTTTAGAGGAGTATACAGGCTCCTGGGTTTTTTTACTTACCCATAAAGCTGCTCTGTGGTGACATAATTTCTTCCACAGCCATCACTGTATTACAGGAGGAACAATGTGCTCTCAGTATGTCAGAGGGGAAATTTAACTCACCTCAAAGGGTTTAACTGTAAGATCAATGCTTTCTGGACTGAAACTTTGGGGAAATGTGTGCTTAGCAGCACCAGCAACATCTTCAGAGGCTCAACAGACCTGAAGACACCCTCAGTTCCCGTCCTAAAACGGTTTGAGAATACGGGACACTGTATGAGGAGGAAACAGTTAGAAAGGAAGGAGACATCTGTATGGGAGAAGAGGAATTAAACTGAACAAGGTGTTTGGAAGGGACATCATTAGGAGAAACCACCAGACGTAACACAACTGAGAGCTAAGCTTCAGGATACATGTATTCCAAGAGGATTTTGTATTCCAGACACAACCTTCTAGACCTGCATATTTGAATTCTACGCTAGTCTAATATAAATAGCAAAGTTCTGCTGCATTCCAGGGTGAATTAAAAAGCAAAGATTGTCCTCATATATTAACAAACTCATGACATCATACGCTGCTGTCACCTGTTTAGCAGATATATACAGCCACGCAGAGCCACTCGCTGTTAACTCCAACGAGGAAAGACCCCAGCTTGCGAGGCACAGAACCAGCTTGAGGAGCTCAGAGAACGTGAAATTATGGGAGTCGATGAATGTCTGTCCGTTCTGCCCTTCAGAGGGTAGTGCTGCACACGGACAGCTCGGCCTTTCCTTTGCAGTGGGCTGTTAGGTACAGTCAGCACACAACTGGTTTCAAGCGCTGAAAAGAAAGCCTTTGTATTCTAGGAAGCGATTTCTTGTGTTTCTCTGGATGCCAGCTACACTATGCTTAATCCATCACATTTGTAGCTGTCTACTGCCAAGAAGCAAATACTTCATTGAGTATTTTATAGTTATTGCATTTTGCGGAGACAAACTGTGACTACCTAGATCGGAATAAATAATAGCAATAAAAGTAAAGACTTCAGTGATTTGATTTTATTAAGCACATCCAAGCCCCCTCACTTTGGAAACAAGACAAGACATGAATACAAGGCATGTGCCTGCCATTTACACAGCAAGAATCTACCTTTATGTAGCCTACTTACTTTCTTCAATATAAACTAATACTAGTCCCCGAGCTGGCACTGTTCATCTCTATCATTTGTTTTCTCGTATTATAACAAAGTCAGAAAACCAAACTGGTTGGATTATTAATACAACTCCATTGTGGAAATAAATAATGGTTCTACTCATTAAGCGCTGCACTGAGTCAAAAGGGCTGGAATAGAGTAGGGATGGCTCTGTGAGAAACAGTGAGGAAAACTCAGATTGCAAATGGAATTTCACAGACTATCTGTAATTCTTAGGTTGGTTACTTATAAGCAGTATATTCAGTGTAGAAGAGTAGACAGATTAGTGTTGAAATAAACAGCCTAAGTAAGGATCGATTAAAAAAAAGTGAATTAATCCAGAATCCTATGCCACTATGGTAACGTAAAATCCAATAATTTCAATGTTACAGTGAAATTTTTGGGAGGGGTACAAAAGTAATTTGAACAACCTAGGGGAAAATAGCATATCAAAACACTGCCTTATTTCCTTTCTCCAACTTCCACAGACCAATTTGTTTATCTTCAGGAAAAAAAAAGTTTACAAGGGAACTTTAACACCTTCAACTTTTGATGGTCACTTCTCACAGCCTTATCACAAACTGTTCAAAACAAGTTAGATCAAATAACTATCACTACAGCCTGGTGAAAGCTGCAGCAGCGGCAACAGGGAGTGAACCAGCTGAACCAAGAGAAGTTATTCTTCAGACACTGGATAGCAGCGTTTTCCCTTGTAGCAGCAGCACGTGCTTTGTACTTCCCGATGCCCTTCAGCGACAGAGAATTTGAACAGATACATTTCTAACCAATGCAAGTCTATCTTAATGAGGTTCTGTAAGTTGTATAGCATTTGCTTTAGATCCACACATAGACTAATTTGAAGTTACCTCCTCCTTCCCAACCTAGCAAGTAGTCGCCATTTTAAGGTACCACTTCTTACAAGGTTAGTACTTTGTTAATTAAGCAAATTCTATCATTTCTGCTGTCAAGTGGGGTAATCTTTGACATTCCTGTAATGGTGATGCAGATGCACACCATAGAGTCCAGGGTAATAATGAAGAACACAACTAAAATTCAGATTTGGAATTCCTAGGGATTTACAACTGCAGAACTGCATACACCGGCCAAAATTTTTAGTCCTCCAGTTATTCCATGGGTCTGTAGTGGCACATATGGAAAAGCAAACTGCTAAAACACAAACTATCGAGTACTAGTGAAAGCCTGGTCCTGTGAGGAATGGAAGAAGGGAAAAAAAAAAAAAAGAAATGACTATGTTGAATCAGAAACAAAACACATTTTTACTGCCTTTCATCCATGGTGGTTCTCCCAGACAAAAAAAAAGGGGGCTCAGATCTTACAACTCTGTTCTTCAACTATTTCAGAAACTTCGACAGTGCACTCAAAGCGATCCTTACATACAAAAAAAACCCCATAAAGACCAAAATAATACTCATTGCTTCTAGAAATATAGAGTAATATCAGCTTTTGGTCACAGACTTTTAAAAAAATTAAACACAGCTATATCCATAAAACTCCCAAAGATTTTTGTCTACCTACATGCAGCAACCATCAAAGAATCAAAACTGGAATTGCTAGCACCCACAGTGATAGATCATTGCAACAAATGAGGCTTCAGAATTAACACCTCTTACTGGGAAACACCACAGGAACTGTGGTCACACTTGATAAAATATTGGAAGCACTGGATGAAGTAGTTGGGCATTGGGTCAAAAAATTCCTTAACAGTTTTACAGATTTCAGCAAGGATAAAAGGTGACAAGGAAAAATGGTGAAATCTTTACTCGAGTCCTGATTTGGATCCGGATTTTTATTTAGAAATGCTAAAATATTTTCATTCCAGACATACTGTCTGCATTACTAATTCTAACAGCTCATAAAAAGAACATTCATAATGAATTATTACAGAGTTACAGGGCTACATTTTAGCAATAAACTTGTGTAACAGGAAATATTTCCTTCATAACAGCAAGAATATAATCTTTTATAGCCCTTATCCCACCAGTAACAAAGTGCTTTGATGTCCAAAATTAGAGAAAGAAAGAGCAAGGTTTTGAGAATAGAATTGTCCTTTACTAGAATTCTTCACTCAAAATGTTCAATTTAAGTGAACAATTAAAACCCCCACAATACAAGCAATGCTGTTCTTTCAACCCTTTAAGTATGTAGAGTCAGATAAGGGAATCTGAGGACTTCATTTTCTCAGTCCCCCAAGATGAATGATCTTAAAGTGTAAGCCACGGATCCCTGGTTTCTGTTTCAGTTTACTGTCGACATCATTTGCGACCCAGGGGAAGCACCTGATGTGCACCTCTGTGCCTCAATTTCTCATTATGGAAAAAGATCAATTACATACAGGTGTATTAAGTTACATAACACTTGACTATTGTTACAAGTTTTGCAGAAACCTTATGTTAGAATATACATACTATGTACAGTTTATATTTTTTATATATATGTAAAAGCATAAAAATCAATCTAACTTGTGGATGGAAAAGTTTTTACACCAGTTAAATCACTGACTGATCAAATTTACTCTACCCACTTCCTGGTACAGCTCTAAGGAGACTGACTGACCCCAGCAGACCACCTTTCATTTGTAAGTACCTGTGTCACACAGCTACAAGTCAGAACAATTGGACAGCAAGAGTATATGGAGTACTGAAGGGAAAAGAGGATCTAGAACTGCAGGTCTCCCGTCCAATCCACTATACATGGATTAAATATTCTAAAGATAACATTTCTGAAATGCTGCTTCTGAAGAAGGAAAAAAAATAAAAGAATGCTCTGCATTTCTAGTTTCCTACTGACCACCATGTGCTTTAACAAATTATTAACAAAAAGAATGGCCATGGATTCGTGAGGTAGCAATGTGTGCAGTTTCAATGGATTGTTCATATGAAACAAATGACGATCAGTACCTTGTAACATTGACCTTGATCCATAGAAAAATAACATAATTTATGATTGCTATTTAGTCACAACTTTTCTTAATTGTGACAGGGCAAGAGGTAATGGTTTTAAACTGAACCAGGGTAGGTTTAGACTGGATATAAGGAAGAAATTCTTTACAATGAGGGTGGTGAAACACTGGAATGGGTTGCCCAGAGAGGTGGTGGAGGCCCCACCCCTGGAAACATTCCAGACCAGGTTGGTTAGGGCTCTGAGCAACCTGATCTAGTTAGGGGTGTCCCTGCTCACTGCAGGGGGGTTGGACTAGATGACCTCTAGGGGTCCCTTCCAACCCAAAACATTCATTGATTCTATGATTAATTAAAGCCTCTCTCTTCTTGCTGGGGCAACATTTATTACTAACATTTACCTGAAGCAATCAATCTTCAAATTTCAACCACCTTGAACAATTTAATGTAAAATTGACTCTATAGTTCTAGAAGCATGCTTTCAAAAGACGTTCACACTGAGAAAGGAAGTGTCTTCTTGACTCAACATATGTGGAATACACTAGCTTTTGGAACTGGATGTTGTCATGATTTAACCCCGGCTGGCAGCTAAGCCCCACCCAGCTACTCCCCCACGGTGGGATGGGGAGAGAATTGGAAGGGTGAAAGTGAGAAAACTCATGGGTTGAGATAAAGACAGTTTAACAGGTAAAGCAAGGGCTGTGCGTGCAAGCAAAGCAAACCAAGGAATTCATTCCCTCCTTCCCATGGGCAGGCGAGTGCTCAGACATCCCCAGGAAAGCAGGGCTCCATCATGCACAATGGTGACTTGGGAAGACAAATGCCATCACTCTGAATGTCCCCCCCGTCCTTCCTTTTCCCCTAGCTCTATACACTGAGCACAATGTCTGGGATACCCCTGGGGTCAGCTGTCCCAGCTGTGCCCCCTCCCAGCTTCTTGTGCCCCTGACATAGGAAGCTGAAAAGTCCTTGCCTGGTGCAAGCACTGCTCAGCAACAACTAAACCATCGGTGAGTTATCAACATTCTTCTAGTACTAAATCCAAACCACAGCATTATGCCAGCTACTAGGAAGAAAATTGACTCTGCCCCAGCCGAAAACAGGACAGATGTACACAATGCTTTTCTGTATTATTCTGAGATATTCTCTCATAATCAGGCTTAAAAGATTGTAATTAACATTCCATTTAGAAAGTTAGCAGACATCTGAGGATTTTTTCAAGGAGATTGTTACAGGAACATCCTTTGATAAAGATCTGTTCGCAAACAAATAGTTACTATAGTATGCTACAGTACAATAGTAAGTCAGTGAGATAGCAGTAGGCAGTACTCAGGAATATGCAGCATTATTCCTGCTCTTTGTAGGATCACTAAAACAACTTTTTACCATATGCTGCATTTTTTTTCTTTTAAATGTACACATTGTGCAATGCTTTCTATCCAACATGACACCTCCAAAACCTTCCCAGGTTCCCTTCGGTCTCAATTCACAGGGATATGTCCAAGTCTGAATTGTTCACAAAAGTACTAGCAAAATACAACATTTAAGGTATAAGTGCAGTATGACTTCTCACATCTCAGCTACCACAGGCGCTGTTCCATATCACAGCCCTCACTGCCAGTACCTGTCCTTTTACATACTATCAACTGGACACAAGGGGGAGGAAAAAAAAGCTTTTCAATGAGGGTGACTTAGCACTGGAACAAGTTTCCCAGAGGAGTTTTGGGATCTCCATCACTGGACGTTCATTGGATCAAAACTTGATCAGACAAGGCCCTGACAACTTCTGTAACTTTGAAGTTAGCCCTGCTTTCAATAGCAGTTGCACCTGATGACATCCACATGTTTCTAACAATCTGAACCTATGATTCCATTTTACCTTAAATAGCCATAGCCCTCGCTTTAAAAAACAAATTAACACGAAGAAAAACAGAAAAAAAATCAAGGCAATCAAATAATGACTAATACTGAAGATGAAAATAAGTCTTAAACAAACCAACAAACCACAGTAGACACCTATACAAATCCAAACAGTCTCATGTTACAGAGCATTCTGGAAAACAATCTGGAGCAAACAGTTGGTAATACCTAAAGAGTGTGGGGTAAAGTCTGTAATTTTAAATACACAGGAATTTAGTCTGGCACTTAGTATGACAGCCTGCTGTACTGCAACAACCAGGCTCGGCGAGCTCAATGTGGCTTGGAAGTTTAGTTCTATTCAAATAAGAAAGCTAAACATTTGAACTGTCACTGAAACCTCTTGCATAAGCGTTATCATCCTTCTGAAGGCATTCTGGCGTTTCCCTTTCTTGATCTTGTCTAGAATCAGGAAGTACCAATGCATGATAAATAACTGGTTGAATAATTAAAAAAAAAAAATGTATTTCCAGCTTTTATAGCAACTCCCCTGCCTATTTCCTCCTTATAAAATAGGAAAAAACAGCCTTATGCTTCATGACTATTTTGAGCAGAGCTTTTGCAAGTTTTAATGTGACTCAGAAGAGATTTACACACGTACACTTTTGATACACAGTAGTTCAGCTCATCCAATAAGCTGCTCCTGCTCCTCCTGATTTCAGTTTTAGCCTTTGCATATTTGATAAAAGTTAATAAGTTTCTACAAGTAAAATAGAGAACAAACAGAGTCAGTTTAGACTGTTAGGGCTTTAACATACTAAGAAAACTCCATAAACAAACAAATCTATTTTCAAATCACTTCTCTGGATTATAAAGACTTCTGATGGCTCCAGCCAAACCTTGCATAGGTTCCACTCAAGCAGTGGACAGCCCCTGGGGCTTGTAGAGACCCACTTGGTTCTGGACAGCCCTTGGGGCTCCAGGGCATCTGCCAGCTCTGCACACAATTGCAATCCAAATGTTCCAACACCAGAATTCTCCAGGTCAGTAGGATTCAAAACTGTCTCTCATTGAATAAAAGTAGTCTGTCTCAGGCTGAAATGAGTCATTATGTGCAAGTGGATGTTAAAAAAACCCCAACTCAGTTATTACAAGCAGAATAATTTAAAAGATATTCTCATTTATTTAATAAAGACTTGAATGTCCACTGTATCCTAGCAAGGCAGTCATTACCCAGTCAGCTTTGCCTTTCCTTCTCTTGGATTCTCTCTACCCTTTTGCATGCCCCTCCAAGTTACATGCTTCAGTAAAGTAATGACTGTTTTAAGCAGGACTTTTTTTTTCCAATGATTCATTTTACCCAGAGAAATCATAAGGTGGGCTAAGAATGAGAAGACAGAAAATATTAATTATGAGATGTTAAAAGCCCAAGAAGAAAATTCAGACTTTATACACTAATACACCACATTCAGGTTCTGCATTCTGTTGCACTGCAAACACAGCAATGCAGTGAGAAATGCAGGAGGCAGTTTTCTTTGTGCAAGTCACACAGGGCTGATTGTTACATCCCCACATGTAATATTTATCAATAACTACCATTGCAGAGATAGAAATTTCCAAAGTTAAACAGGAAACTTAGTCTTTGGCTCCTGTTAGTCTCAATGCAAACTGTGTGGTTAATTAAGTGCTCAAAAACTTCTGAAATAACATTCTTCCATTGGAATTTCACACATAAATAGCAGTTGAACTGCTTGGGGACCTAAAGGCAGCTACGCTAAGGTCAGACATATTCCACAGCATTTTTCACACCTTCCAGGCCTGCGGAGTTTATAGTACAGGAACAAGAAGTAAAGTGCTCAAAAAAAAAAAATTATTATTTTTTTGAAAGATTTGTTCTCTGATTAATATTTTAAAACCCTGGTTTTAAAATGTTAACACAAACATACCAGTGTGCTGCATTGTCTCTCCATTCAAGAAAGCTCCAATGTAAATGTTAGACACTACTTCCACACCTCCTCTGTCTGCTCAGCTGCCCTGCTGTCTCCCTCCATGGTTTCCAACGTTTTCAGCGGAGTTCATCCAGCTAGGACCTCAGCTGCATCATCCAGCACTTGCTGACTCTCATAAAGCTGCATGTGTGCTGCCAACAACTTCAGAATGATTTGTACTGTCAACAGACACATCTGGTCTCCAGTTTGCACCTGCATGGGAGACTCATTCCATTCCATTATGGGCCTGTGAAAGATATCACCCAGCTTTGAAGTCTTCTGTGAGGAAACAGTTTACTCCAGTATGATCCCACCAGCATATCATACACTTAAGCCTGGGTCATGGGGTGCACGTGGAGGCAGCCAGCGATGCAAGCAGCTCTGTGCCAAACATCCAAATGCCTCCTATGCCTAGAAGCCAGTCTGCTGCCGCTGCCATGGCCCAGGGAAGGGCAGAGAGGCAGACAAAAACTGCCGGGAAAGAGGAAGCGGAGTTTCTTGCTGCTTGAAAGAGGCAGTTGCTTGCTAGGGAATAAGGAGATGGTTGTTACTGATGGGACTAGAACATGGTGCTGGACATAGCTGAACAGCTCTGGCTTACCAGCCTGGAAATGGCCAGGCTTTCCCTGTTCCCTCTTAGAGGTTTCTCAAGAACATAGTCTCCACTTTCCTCTTTCCCCATCTCCATCTGGTATCATTGTTCATGTCCCAGAGTCTTGGGACACAAATGATGGATTTCCAATATAATGGAATGTATTATGGATGTATTATATTTTCAGTCATCTTTCACCTGTGCACAGAGGAATCTGCGAGAGTATGACTGGATGCAAAGGAACATATGCGGCATGTACTTCTAGGATTTGGATAGCAAGTTACAGGAAAGATGTCAGACAGATAGTAGTCTAAGAGCTAGGACCTGGCTAACCTGAACACTGGAGTCTGCATCGCTCATTGCATATTCCTAGATTTCATCTCCTAACACCACTTGCCATCTTAGCATGTTTTCCTATATGAATCGGGCAGTGCTATGGCTGACTGCCTTCCTTGCACATCCTTAGGCCTCACAGAAGTGGCTTGAGTGTAAACTCAGAAACCACTTGGACAGCCCTTCTAGATGCCTTTTGAAAATCAAATATAGTTTCAGTCATTTGCAAGCCCCACTCCCACACTTCACACACGCAAAACTTATACAAATGAGCAAATATGAAACTAATATGAAGCTTGCTGTTATTGCTGTGCCACAGATACCACCCAAGTGAGCTCCAGGACTGGGGACCCACACCTGTAACATTAGGGATGGGGGATTTGGAAGAAAGCAAAGATAATGTAAATAGAGATGTAAGCAGAAGGCTACAGGCTCCCACAGCCTAAATCTCTTGAGACCCCTGGAAAATTTCAAACTCTTTGTTAATTCCAGGTATGATTGCTCAGGCCTAGGGAAAAGGCAAAGCCTGACATTTAATGTAATTTCCTAGGCCAAAGCACAGCCTGTGTCGCTAAAATAAAATCAATGCCAAACTCGCAACAAAAAGGCAGCATGCACAGCACAGCAGGCTTGGGAACCAACGTCAGTGACCGACCCGTGACTGCAATTCAGTGCAACGAGCAACACTTAGAAACGTCTGTGAAAGAGGCTCCAAGGCTAAGCACAGGCTATGGCCAAGGGAGAGGGAAACACAGCAGGAGGTGGTGGTTGCATGGAACCCACTGAAAAAATTAAAATTAGCTTATACAGCAAGGAAAAACTTAAGGAATCTACTTCTGTGAATAATTCCTGCACTTTCATATTTTATTTTAGTTATGCCCCTTTCAGAAAAAGCTATATGCAAGAAATGCTTATATGGCAAATACCCGTCTTGTGTAAAGAAGGTTAAATGCAGTAATGTGCCTTTAGTAAATGCTGATCTATCTAGCTTATTAAGGTGCTCTGCTTCTGAAAAAGTGTTTGCTCCTTATGGAAAATGGGCAAAAGCATGCTGACCACTGCATTACTCATGGCTATACTCAATCTGTTGAATGGAGCCTTGTTCTGCCTAGTTTTATACAATTATCAACTTAATCACAGCAAAGATAAAAGTTGCTACTGAAAACAGTATCATGTTACCTCTAAAAAAAAAAAAAAAAAAACACCAAAAAAACCCCACACAAACAAAAACACAAAGCAAAAAACCACAAAACCCCACCACAACAGAAGGAAAGGGGATTGCAGCCTCCCGAGGCATGCAAGCACCAGGGTGGTAACTCATTAAATACAACAAATGCACACACATGTATTTTAGCTGAGGCTATTGTTACACAAGTAAATAAAACAATCAGATACAGCATCTTTAGGCTACAACTACACCTGCCATACTTACAGCATATGTTATTTTAAAAAAAAAAGGAGGAAAAAAGAACAAAGTAGACATTAAGATGGGAAGCTGGAACAATAACTAAGAGCAAAAGAAATGTCAAAAGGTTTTTGGACTCAAGTAGGAAAAACTGTGCTGAATGCCAGACTTAACAGTGAGAGAAGCACTGCACAGAAGTATTGCATGGAGGCAGTTGGTAAGAGATGCAAACAAGGGAATACTAAAAACCCCAAAAGAATCTGGAGTGGTGATGGAGTAAGCTCACAGTGACCATCCTCAGCGATTAGACAGAAGAAAGTAAGATCATACTAGTCACCCTGAAACCCCACATGGAAAGCATGGCACGAGGTCCTCATGGCCCCACTGTCAGTCAAAATCACAGTACCTGTAAGTTAACTTTACCCTGTAGTATTTCAACAGCTCCTTTCCATCGCTGTTCTCTCCAAGCCGTTTCTTAGGACCTGAGCTGCCTAACTGCCATCCTAGTTTCAATCTACTTTGAAAACTGCTTTATTATACTTTGTACTGTATTTAATCACTTGTGTTTGCAACTTTAATTACCAGTCTTAATATGGAAAATTTCTCACAGATGCTGATAATTTAAGCATGAAAAATAGTAACCACATCTGCTAGCACAGTCACGCCGCGTGGTGTATCAGCTGGAGGGCCTGTGAAGACTGGTACAGCTCCAGTGAGCTCCCGATGTGATGGACCGACAGAAACATGTGCTGGGTGTACATATATTCTGCTGTTAGTCTCAGAGCCAAGTAAATTAACTAGATGATTTGTCAGGCTCTTAACTATTTGGGTTCTTGACAAGAAACCAGCATTCATCAGTAAACAACACTGCAATCTAGTTACTTTTTGAGGAAGAAAAGATATCAGAGAAACTGAAAGGTAGAAACATGATTGGCAGCTTTTATATGCTTTTATATGTAAGATCTTTATCTTCAATTCTTATTGTATTATTCTGAGCAGAGCTCAGAAATTTCCATTTTGGCCCTTGGGCATTTTTTCTAGTAACTACGAGTATTCTGGATTTAAGAATCCCGGAAAGAAAAAAAAAAACCAAAACCAAAAACAATCATGGTCAGCCATCTCAAATTTGCTGTGATTTTTTTTTTTCTCCATTAGCACTACCCTTTGTTTACTGAGGGTAGGAATTCATTTAGATTGCACTTGGGGCCCTTTTCGTAAAGCAGTAATTATCATCACATTGCAGTAATTTAAATTAGTATACAATAAAGCACTTCACACTATCTATGAGTCATCACATTTTCTCGAAAGCGATCCACAATGGACACCTACCATTCTGCATGAAGATAGTGCAGTCAGCCGGAAAAAGGAGCATGAGCTATACTGAACACATTCAGTGTACAAATAAAAGGAAAAAAACAGAATGAGAGTGTGGCAGCATATGCTGTAATGGATTCTTGCAAGTCCTGCAGTTTTCTTAGGTGCGCACTAAAACAACACTGCAGAGCAATTACTGTGTAAAATAAAAACAAAAAAAAAGTGTTTTCAAGCTTAGCTCACCTCTGAAGTTAGAAAACCTTTTAACTAAGCCCTAAAATTCAGGCTCAAGACTATGAGTAGTAATATTTTTCAGTTTAATCTTTTTACTGAGGCAGAAGATATCTTGCAAGTATCATCATTACATGGCAGGTTTCCTTTCAAGTGGCAGGTCAAAAAGAGCAAAGTCTTCTCAAAACCGCTGTTTGAGTCATGTCATTTCTGCTTGCAGTTTCAAAACCAGGACAGTTTGATTGGAGATACAAATCCCCTCTGATATTTGCATATCTTGATTTTAATTGAGAAGATGCCCTCTCACAAATCACATTAAAATAAACAAATCTTGTCAGCAAACCGTAATAAAACGGCAACAGAAAAAGTCCATTACATTTTACCATTTTGGAAAAAACAATAGCTACAAGATCAATCTTGCAAGACAATGCATGATTCCATGAATAAAATTTTTGTACAAGACTTTTCAGAGCTTCCCAAGGGACTTGGATACCCAATTTCATGGCTGCATATAACTTACTCATTTTACCATTGGGAAAAATATTATTCCAGCACAAAAGCAGAGGGGAACCCATGTTACTGATAGAAATGACAGGCATGGAAAAATAGAGCATTCTTTCAGTCCTCTTTTTAGACCATGGCTGGGACAATACCCTTTCCAATTAGCTTGAAGAGTCATTCAGGTTAAGTGGCTTTAACCAGGGAAATTTATGTGGGTATTTACTCTCACCCCACACAACTTTAAGAACAGGCTTCCATTGAACAACTCAGCAATTAGATAGATGAATGACTAGCTTGAAAGTACAGGACCACATAGCGATACTGTTCTTACTAACAGTAATTCCTCATGCTGCCAGCCACAGGGAATTTCTGATCCGAGTTTTCTCTACTGCTTCTGTAAAAGATATTTTACTTTGCGTGATAAGTACATGTTCCCACACCAGAAGGGGATGAGAAGACAATCCCATGGCCAAACAACTAAAGCACTGAGAGGAATGAGACCGCTAGGAAGGGTGGAGAGAATGGCCATTGCTACTGCATTTAATAAAGCTTAGTGCTTTATATTAAATAATTACTGGATCAGGGACTTACCTTTTGTCTGGTTTAATATTTCATCATCCTACAGTGTTCCATTTTTCATTCTTCCAAGAAGCCACAGCTGGAAACCGGTCAGACTGAGGTCCTCTCGTTACTATTCCACAGTGCGTGACGTGGCAGCGGTGGCCTAGCAGCCTCATCCATTCTTTCCTTCCCCACCCCAGCAGCACATGCCATAGCACCCAGCTATATGGTTGTATAGAACTCTCCTGCAGTATGATATGAGCTGAAACCTGATCTCCACCTGATTTATGGCAGATCACTAAGCAGGGTCTGTGGAAGTGAGGCATTAGCTGCAGTAGACAGAGAGCACTGAAGTCAATTATTCACACAAGTCTACATCATCAGATGGGATGAATCTGAGAGTATTGTGGGAGCAGGCCACAATCATCCTCAGCTTGCTCTCTATCATCTCTGAAAGTTCATGGCTACCAGAGAAGATTACGGGGAAAAAAAAGCAGATGAGCCACTTGTCCTTGAAAATGGCAAGTAGAGACTTTCAGAGGTTTTTCCTAACCAAAATTTTTCTCCAGTTTCAACTGCAGTCCTCAGCTCTTAGGTTTGTTTTCTATGAGATAAATGGGGTCTGCCTAAGCAGCATCAAAGACTCCTTCCTCCCACTTGTAATTCTGTAATGAACGGGTACCTGAAATGGATGTTTTGTTTTTGTAATTTTCAGTCAAGACGACAGAATATTCGAGCTTAATTTTTGAACAAGCTGTTTCTCCCTGTGTAAATCTTCCTATTCCCAAATTAATCCTTTCTGCTACTGGTCTGCTCAACTGCTGGTGGGTGCAGTCCTAAAAGTAAGAGGTGATACTTATTGGTTCCATTCCAGAAAAAAAAGCCTTAATGATATCTTTTGGAGGCTACGAGTAAGAGAAGTGACAGAGAACAAGCCAGCTGTGTTGCTAGCTAGTAGAAGACTGTTTCTTAAGTAGGAACCATTCCTACACAAGAACCCAAAGTGGGCTGTAGGGCTGGAGTAGAAGTCACCATCATGGCCACCTCATCTAGACAAACTGGTTAATCCAAGCCTGTGTTTGAATTGAAAAGAACATGCTGCAGGAATAGGGCACTGCAAACCTAAATACAGCCAGCCACATCTGCCTTTTACCTTCAAAAGAGACTCACTCATCTCTTGGTTCATGCACTTTCTCTACTAAACAGATCTAGAGTTTGGCACTTAGGCTCTCTACTTAGTAGTAACTCGATGGAAAAGAACCTGTCAGGTAGAAGTATTAAGAAGAGATCTGTTTCCTCTACAGATTTCACTGTTTAAGTGGTCTGCACTGAGTTCATGGATTGCCCAGGTACCCCAATAACTTGCTTTCAATCTCATTACCCAAGTAATTTATATATATAATAAAATGCTTCAGTCCTGACACTAATTCTTGCAAAACTTTACATTGGTATTAATTTTACTTCCTAGATTTTAATTGAAGAGTGTATATTTTGTCACAAGGGAAATAAAATGTTAGTTCTTCTATTCCAACAGCCATGTGGCATCATTAGAAATTACATTAGTTTCTCATTAAGCAACAATAATAGTGTAGAGTTGGGATCAATAAAAAAATACATTGCCCTACAGTGTTGAAGTTTGGTTCAATTATACTCTCATGGGCCAAATACTTCAAGATCCAGTACTAAAAAAACCCCGAAGTTTTGTGCAATGCTTAAGAAATTATCTTTTTATTTTCAAGTAATATAGGTTCTGACTGTAATGAAATAAAGGCACATGCACTAGCACAGCTCTGCATCACTGGAACAGGTTGCCCAGAGAGGTAGTGGAGGCCCCATCCCTGGAAACATTCAAGACCAGGTTGGATGGAGCTCTGAGCAACCTGATCTAGTTAATGGTGTCCCTGCTCACTGCAGGGGGTTGGGATAGATGACCTCTAAAGGTCCCTTCCAACCCAAAACATTCTATGATCCTCCAAGCTAAATTTTAAGAATGAAGAACTTGCCCCATCAAAAGAATGCCCCACAAACTACAATACTGGTAACTTCAATATCATCTTAAGAACTGACAGGATTAACCAAGATTCACACCTGCAGAATAAAGCACTGAATACAGTACACAGCACCTTTGCTGCACCATTTGACAATATACTAGCACTTATCCAAGGGTCAGCTGGTAAATGCAATAAATCCATAACAGTAGGTTTTGGAGAAGACGGCAAAAAGAATGAGACAAGTTCATCCCAAAGTCTATGCACCATTGCACCCCAGGACAGGAGAACAGCCCACTACTGCTTTTTCAAAGCATAAAATGTTTAAAGCATGAAAATGACAAGCACAACAATAGAAAAACAAAATTGCAGTGATGAAGTTCAACTAAGGGTCGTGGTTTTATTCACTCAGTGTTACTTCTCAGACATATAACCAACTCAAATCAGGAGGGTTCTGCAAAGAATGGGGTGAAATGTTTCAGACAACTCCCCTCTGTTTTCCAAGGGCCATTTCTTTTCCATCTGCATTGCCAGACAGAATGCCACAGGGAAAAATACTGATTTTGGTTCTGTCTATGCATTCTGTAACCCAGTAGTCCATACTTTCTTTAACCTTCTCCCCTTACACTTCATGGTTCTTCCCTGCATGTGGTATTTTCAAGCAGAGAATCTGGGTCTTGATATCTAGACTTGGAAGATCACTTGAAACAAGGAATGCTGTTTAGTGAATAATGCTAGTTACATAGCTAAGCCTATTATTACAACTAAAATTCCTAATTTGAATGATAATAAACATTGCTTTCACGTTCTTATCAAAGGTACGTTAATTTACACCATGATAGCTCCATAACAATGCAACACAATTTTCAGTACAAGGAGATTCATAAAACAAAGACTGGTGTGAGCTGACAGCAGGTGTGAAGTGCTTCACTAAAGACTTGAAAAAAAAAATTCACACTGGCATGTATTTTGAAGACATGATATTATCACTAGCCTGAGATTCTGGCTATACCCAATGCCTCCCACCTCCCCCCCCCGCCCCAGTTGATAGTACTCAGCCATAGATTTAGCTCTTCTTTTTGGAAACACGTGGTGTGATCAACATTCATACGTATATTAAGATTTTAGATCTTAAGATGCAAATTTGAGAAATGACACACACCATCATGTTCGAAGTTATACATCTGTGGGTAAAATTATAAGTCAGACTAAGGATAAAGTTTTTTTCCTGGAACCGCCAATAGCATTGATAATGCTCAGTGTCCTACATATTCCTGTGCAAAGTGTCTAAACTTTAAATAGATCTTCAATGATAATAACAAATAGAAAATATAGTTCTTGTATACATCCTTTACTGGCATTTTAAATCTCCTCTTTTTGTGGTCAAAGCCTCCTTTTTATTTACTGTTCTTAGGACATCTACACCCTGAACTCTAATAGCAAAGTAAGATTCAGGGTGTCTTCCCATTGCTGTCCACCTAGTCCTGGGAGCATTCAGCTTTGGACATACACACCTCTTAGACACAAAGAGTCCCTGCTGATGTACAGCAGAGTTCAGTCCTTAATTATGAAATAGACATTTACACAAATCAAAGCAGACCTTTCAATCATTTCTGTCAAGTGAATGAAAAGCTTAAAAAAATATGCAGCTTGTCATCTTCTTACTTGAATACATGCATTCAGAGAAGCAATTGCCCAAGAATAACGCATCCAGGCACCCAATTCCTTCCTCTCCAGAAGTCAACGTTTGGATTTATTGTTCACTTCAATAACAACAAGCTTATAATCATGTCTAAGCCTACCTCCAAGAAAGACGGGAATCATCCCTGAAGCCCTAGCCCTAGGATTCATAAGGTCATACAGAGTGACAGCCTAGACTGTGACCGGTTTCCTCTATATCTGTGCTGATGTTTCTTTGCACAACCATAAAACATCTTCCCTACCAGCATGCACATGCATCCCACTGCAGGATTCCTCATCAGCTAGGAATCTACACTCCTTGGTGGCCTCACTGTAGGTGCTCAGGAAGTCCCATGAAGAATAAACCACGCTATTCCATGCGTAGGAGAAATCTCTCTTTGACAGAGACAGCTTTCATCAATGTAACACAAGGTTAAGAAGAAATGAGAACAGTAATCCAGATTTTACAGCCACATGGGACAAAGTTCAACCTCACCTTTGAACTGGTACCTCAAGGAGGTAGGAAAGCGTGCTACCTGAAAGAATCACTCACTTCCTCTCCTGGGCTGCTGAAGGAGAAAAGAAAGAAAGTGCACATTTTTCTATTTACAATTTTGCAGCACTTTAAAGAGAGCAAACCTCCTGCGGGTATTTTGTAGTAGACTGTGGAATGTTTAAACAACTCAGCTTTGTTTTGACATCTCCTAAATCTCATCAGCAGTTTGCTGCTTCACATACCGCAGAGCAATAGATGTCAAATATTATGTGCAATTATAGTTTCCCTCTCCTTGCTCCCCTTGTTACGGAAATATTTATTTTGCAGCAGCACCTACAGGCCAGCAACCTGTATCAGACCCCAGCTGCTTGAGACATTACACACATGCACTTAAAGATGCAGTATTTGACTCAAAGATGGCTGTATACCACAGATGAAAGTAAGTGTAGGTGAACATTGGTATAGAAAGAATACATAGCTCTTACCTCCCACAACAAGGGAAAAAAAACCAGTGCAGAAAGAAGAAAAACCATCAACTAGAGGACAGGAAAAAACTGAGAGCAACAAAAGGATCCCTTCCCATCAGGTCCCACCACACCCAGCATCATTAAATCCAGTCCTACCTGAATTTTCTTGCTTAGAGTAATAGAGAAAATCCACATGATTCTCTTGTTTCAAACTCATAGGACTTAAAAAGAGCTTTAATTATTAAAATAATAAATTTATGATCTTTATGTGTATCTTAATTCATGACCTTTTGCTCTCTTCCCCCTCACTCCCAAACCAAAGTAACTGGAAAATATAAAAAGAAAATGTTTTTCCAAATGATCATTCAATCTCCGAACTCTAATTACCAGTCTTTAGCTAAAAAGGACAAAACAAGCCATGTCCTGGGATTCCTCAAAAACTGTATTGATTAATAGAGTAGTCCCTACTGCTTGTGTCTAAAAGTCCTAGACATGTTGATACCTTTTTCAAAAAAAGTGGAATAAAAGTTTTCAGATATCTTAACAGCTAACTGAGCAGACCTATAGAGCAAGCACCTATTTATCTCTCACTTAACTAACAATTTGTGTATTAAAAGATCAAATACTGTTATCAAAATGCCATTGATCTGGTTTCTTTCAGTGAAGCCAATCTTTAAGTATTTTTAGAGATTCAGGGTATACAAAGCATACCAGAACGTCATGCTTCCAACAAATTAGCTACCTAGGTTTTTTCCCCCACCTTCCCTCAGTATCATTAATGTTACAACATGGCACCTTCAATACATTGGTTGAAAAAGTGCAAACACACATTATGAAGATTCTTGCTGTGCTCAGAAACCCTGAGTAAGAACATGGTGTCATCACTGTTCTAGCTACTGTTCAAACACATGGCAAGAGGCAGTCTGTGGTCTGATAATCTAACTAGACGTGACAAACCAAGTGTGAGGAAGTGACTTGCTCAAGGACGGAGAGCAGACGATCAGCAGAGGAGCAAAGAGAATCCAGGCCTTCTGACTGTCAGCTCAGTACCCTAGTCAGTAAATCATATCGTCTTTGGCAATAAAAAAAGTATTCTGAATCTGCAGTTGTAATAATTCCTTCCCTTTTAATCATTTTTTACTGAGAAATTGCTCTGTACAATCTTCCTGACACACACAGAAGTTCATTTACTTAAAACAACAAGACATACCCCAAAGGAAAATACTCTAGAGAGGTCTGATTCCCAAGAACAAACTGTTAAGCAGGTCTTAATACAAGAGCAAACAAAAATGTGTTGAAACTTGGAGAGCAAAAAAAGACCAACTACGCTTAACAGTAAAATACAGCTGAAGATCAGGAAAATAATGTTTCTTCCCTATTGGAATAGGTACACCCTTCCTCTTAAATCTATGCTCTGTATGTACAAGCTGAACCTTGTCAATGTATATTATTATTAATGATACCTGGAACCAGGATCCATTGTTTCCAATTTTGTTTTTAGTGGATCTCAGACATTTACATTTCCTTACAAAGCAAGTGACCTATGCTTATCATTAAAGCACTTAATCTGCATTTAAAACTTGACTGCTCTGTGTTTGGCCAGGTGTCAAAAAAATCCCTCTTGAAATGCATGAACATCAGAAATCCATCTGTGCCAGCAGAAAGCTCTTTCTGTCTGTTTATTTTTGGTCAGATAATTTTGACATTTGTTTTAACATAGGTTTGTAATTATTTCACTCCTTCTGTCTCTTAAATGCTGTAAACTAACTCACAGGTGGATTGCACAACAACTTCCCTTGTTTCAAGGTCAAAACTAGGTTATACCTAGGGCCTGGATATGGACCCCTTTCCATCCCAAACCCCACCAGCCTTGGACCTCTCAAGTGATGCAGCAGCACTGCTATACATAATCACAGGCCGTGCTGTAGGGCTGTCTGCTCACTTCCATTACACTAGCTGGAAATCTGCCCTTCCTGTTCATGGGCACTAGGAGTCTGTGCTAGGGCCTCGAGACTTTACACTGGAAAGAGAAAAAAACCCCAAAGCATCTAAGCCAAGCATTCTGCTCAGACACTGCTTCTCAGCTCAGTCCATCAGGATAAGAGTCATGTGCTGAAGAGGTCAGAGCGGGAGCATCCACAAACACAGCCCTGTCTGCTTGGTCTATTAAGAGCTACGCATGAGGCTGGCTTGACCAAGCTTCTAGATCGTGACAAAAAGGCTGATTAGAGACATGATGTGGAGAGCACCAAAATACAAGTGTCATTTCAGCCTGACTTTCCTTTCAGCAATCATTTTACTGAGGTGAAGCTTGAACTTTGCACGACAAGATCTGCAGACAGAGATTTGCTTTGAATTGGGAAAAACCCTAGGAATCAAGTTGGATTTCTTCATTGTTTTTCTTAGTATCGCAGTAACAAAGACATAGACCTTACCCCACGTGAACATCACTAACTTCAAGAGAGAAAAATGCCATTCTTGCTCCTCACTCCAGACTAGAGGCTAAAAACTGTGCCTACAGACTGCCTTCAACACTGAGGAACAGTTAAAGGTCCCAGCTGTTTGCACAGCACTGCTCATAATGGACCACTTCTAAAATGAAAAGATGACACAGCCCGTGATTTTAGTCTTTTTCTTATTATCAGTAACAGCAAAGTCAGTCTGCTAACTCTTCTGAGGAAGAAAACAGACAAAAGATTCTTTAAAATACTATTTTCACATCATTACACAAAATTCAGATAATGTATGTTTTCAGCATGTTTGACATAAGTTTTTCTTAAGTTAGCTGAATTCAAAATTCTAAGTACAAAAACTAGTGAGTATAGCTACATGTATTTTTCTCCACTTCACTTTAAATTTAATGAGGTTACGCACAGGAGCCTTGTTTTGTTCCCACTGCACACAGATGCAAAATGAGTAAGTCCTCTGGATGCAGGCAAAACAGTATTTTGAAAATTAAATAGGATTAGGGCTCTAAGATGCTAAATAAATGGAATCTGGTACACAAATTAATTCTAATATTTGACTAGAAAACATAGACAATTGGGCTGTCAGTCCTACAAAGTCTTAAGCTCCACTGAAGTCAACGGAATTTAAAAACAAGCCTAAAACTTGGGTTTAAGGGGTCTTTTGTATTGGATTTCTGAGTAAAGGACTTCAGTAAATAAACACATCCATTGAACATCTTTTCAATATCATCAAGTACTATGCTAAAAGGTTCCAATAACTGATCCCTTTTTCTCTTGTATGATTTCACAGATACATACTGGTCTTTTATGTCAAGAATGCTGCTGCTTTTATTCTCCATTAGTCTCTGCTAGCAGTCTAGACCATCCATTAACACACCTTCTTAACAACCTTGCATCATGACTGTCATGATTTAACTTTCACAGAACCTGCACTAATTTTACTGATGGAGCATTATTATTAAAAATGCCTTCTCTTTATTAGAACAATAAAGAATCCTCAAATTAAATGCCCATTTTATTACTCACCCATCAAACCCCTAATTGTTGTAAAATACATTTTAGGGGAAAAAAAAAGTGTTCTTTGAGTATTTAAAAGCAATTTACCATACAGCCAAGAACATCCCGCATTAAATATGAGGTGGGAAATATCAAGTGGAAATGCGCTGTAAATAGACCAAATTAAGTGAAGCCTACCTTTACTGTTTCAACTATACCTCTTAAACAGAACAAGATGAAACTGTTACACAAAGACTGCTTACACGCAGCTCGAGAGGCAAACAGAGAAAATGAACAATGGATACAGTTATCATCAGCCTCTCCTGCTCTTGCAAGTAATGCCCATGAAGTCAGTGGATTTATTAACTACACCAAAGTAAATTGGGATTAATATCATGCCTGGGAGCAACTGCATAGCACACAAACACTGGTAAAAAAAAACCCTTCAAGAGATATATTTGGATGTGGTTTTATTAAAAATCTGGATTACAGTTAAGAGGCTTAAATCATCAGGAGGGAGTCCATAAGACAAGTTTATGATTTTGCTCAGAAACTAGTTAAAGACTTTGATTTGAAAGAAGAACTGCAGCTAAGAAGCGTCCAACTTGTGAAATTTGTTACAGATTTTAGGACTTACCAGTATCTGGCAGTCAAAACACAACTGGGGAGATGAGCTGAGCCTGAACTGCATTGCTCCATTCACATATCAGACAAAAATTGAACAGCAGGGATTTGTGACTATTTCTAAGGACTTCTGAAGATAAAAATCATTCAGGTCAGGGGGGATCTCCGCATCTCAAAGTAGAGTAAGACGGGTAGATCTTTGAAACCACCAAGTATGGAGATTCCAAAGCCTCTCTGGGCAACTTGTCCCAATGCTTAATTACTTACAGTGATATTTTTTATATCTGGAACATCCTCTTCTTCAATTTTTGGCAAGTCCCTCATTCTCCCACCGTACATTTCAGAAAAAAGCCCAGATCCATCTTGGTAACTCCTTACATACAGTTCAACAGCTATTAGGTCTTTGCTCAGCCTTCTCCAGAAACAAACAAACCAACCCAAATCTCTCTGCCTCTCCTCATACTCCATGTGTTTCAACCTCAACCACTGTGGTGGCCATCTTCCAGACTCACTCAAGTTTACCTACACTTATCCCCAACAACTAAAAATTGGACAGAGTATTCAAGGTAGGGTCTAATGAGTGTCAGGTGAAGGGGAATATCAGTTTCCCTAGATCCATTGGCTGTGCTCGAGTTGGATGCTGTTTAGCCTTCATCATTGCCAGAACAGACAGCTGACTGACATTTAGCCTTCTGCCCACCAGAATCCCCAGTCTTCTTCAGCAGATCTGCTACCCAGCTGGTACCACCACAGGGTTCAGTCCATTTCTGCTGCAGGAATTTGTATTTGCCCTGTTCAACTTCATGAGATTCCTATTCCTTCATCCTTTCTAGATCCCCCTGAAAGACAGCCCTTGAGTCCATTAACCACACCCCAATTTGGTATCATGTGAATTTGATGAGGGTGCATTCCATTGCCTCCTCCAGATCATCGACAAAGATATTAAACCTAACAGTTCCACAACAGACCGCTAAGGGCTACATTTGTAACTGGCTTCCAGGTAGAATATGAAGCATTAGTAATGCAAAGTCAAAGAGCAGTTTTATTTTTTCTCTTCAGTTTTGCTTAATGGATATACTAACGTTCATTTTTTTCTTTGTTAAATAAAGCTTGTTTAATTCAATCATAAATTAATAAATAATGCACTGTCTAGGGTCTGTCCAATATAAGTAGGCACAAAATTAATTTTAGCAGTCACAGGTAGAACAAATCTGGCTCAGTTTCACAGTACAAAATGCAAATGCAGAGAAAGTGATATGAGCAAGTTCTACAATCGTTTCAAGACAGATTACAGTACTGGGGCACATACTGTCCTCTGTAAATAATGGCTGCCACTATCACAACCCTTACTCAAATGTGCTAATTACATCCTGTTATCAAATGATGATGCACTTAAGCAGGGTTACCATTTCTGCTATACTGCATGCTCTTTTGGTGACCTAAAAGAATAAATTTAGATACATTCCCACTTCTTAAATTTTCAAAGTCATGAAATAAATACAAAGGTTCCCTCCATGCACTGCTATGACTTACAGCTTCTTCTTGCCTATCTGAGAAACTGCAGATCACCCAGGCCTGTAAATTACAGGACTTAAGGTTAAGTAAATGTAGCAATTTATCAGAGACCTCGTACACATCTTGAAATCTTTTTCTCAAATTCAGAAGATGACATAGCTTGGAGGATGTAATCTTCTTTCACAGATCAAGTCATGCTGGTACATTTTCCTAGGGTCTCAATTGCTATAAATCACTGTAGCTTCCTTAATCTGAAGAGAATTTACGTGACAATTTTGCCTTGCACATTAAGAATGGATTATTTGTGAACTTGACAAAGGTAACTGCTACTGCTTTTTTTTCCCCCCCAGGAAGTCTGCCTGGCTCTCTACTCATTAACATGGCAGTCTCCCAGACCTGTAATACTCGGGATATAACAAAGGAGCTTCCTTTGTGCATTAAGCTGTAAACTTCGAGCTCATAAGACAAAGACACCTGTGGCCCTCAAACCCCCACCTCCTGAAATAAGTCAACAAAAAAATCCACACACATCACCCCTCAGCCTTCCTTTCCATTAGCACTACTTAGGGCAATGACATCCCTCAACATTTGACACCTAGACCAAAACAGTGGCTTAACACACACAAATATTCGTGATAGGAGCATATGGGACCAAATATCTACAGGCACACTGGTAGATACTGAACATACTTCAACATACTGGAAATGCATGGAGTGACAAAAGCGCCTGCATCATTACTGGGCATTTTCAGAACCTTACAAGATCCAAATAAACCTGAAAAAATGCATCTGCAGTCCGCGTCAGGAACTCCAGCTGACTGAGTAGACCCGAACATTAAAAGCTCTATAGAGTCTAGGATCTGATCCCTGGGCACCTGGATTGCATTATTTGCAACTAGCTCTTAACCTCACACTTCCAAAATTAGAAGTGAAGCAAGATACAGAACATTACAGAATAACACTGGAACAGGTTGCCCAGAGAGGTAGTGGAGGCCCCATCCCTGGAAACATTCGAGACCAGGTTGGACGGGGCTCTGAGCAACCTGACCTAGTTAGTGGTGTCCCTGTTCACTGCAGGGGGGTTGGACTAGATGACCTCTAGGGGTCCCTTCCAACCCAAAACATTCTATGATTCTATGAATTCATACTAATACGGGCAACCAGGGAAACACATTAAAATAAAAGTTATCTATGTAAAATGCAAACTCTTTCTTCTGCACTTATATCAACATACAATACTATTAGGACAAAAGCCTTAAATCCTAACTTGCCACCACTGCTTGAAAAGCCAAGGCCTCCAATGAAGCAAGAAGTCACAGCCTAAGAAATCAATTGGTATCTGCGTGATCTTGGACAAGTCACATCATGTCTCTGTCCTGCAGGTTACTAGTCCATTATCGTGGTTTCAGCTGGGATAGAGTTAGTTTTCTTCCTAGTAGGTGGCAGTTTGGATTTAGCAGGGGAATAATGTTGATAACACACTGACAGTTTATTAGTTGCTGGGCAGTTCTTATGCTAGGGCACACCAGGGGCACAAAGAGCTGGGAGGGGGCACAGCCAGGACAGCTGACCCCAACTGGCCCAAGGGCTATTCCATACCATATGATGTCTTGCTCAGTATAGAGGCCAGGGGGCTAGGCATCAGTCAGCAGGCGGCGAGCAGCTGCATTGTGCATCACTTGTTTTGTATATTCTTTTATTATCATTATTATTCTTTTCCTCTGCTGTCCTATTAAACTATCCTTATCTCAACACACAGGTTTTACTTTTTTTTCCAATTCTCTCCCCCATCCCACCGGGGGGAGCAGAGTGAGCAAGTGGCTGCACAGTGCTTAGTTGCCAGCTGGGGTTAAACCATGACATCCATAACAGCAGGGACACTCACATTAACCTCGGGACAATGCTTTCAGCTGTTTTAACAAGCTAGGTATTATCACAATAGCATTAGCAGACCCACAAGGCACAAGTCCTCTGCGTATTCAGTGCTAGATGTTCAGAACATCCGTCCTGCCCTCAACAGCTTCTAGTTTAGAGAAAGGACAGATAGAGGATAAAAGAATTAAAATGCTATGATCGCAAGTTTACAGAGAATTAAGCAAGAGGATTAAACCTTTTGCCCAAGATCAGATGGGCATTTAGAGTTAGGAGCCTAGTGTTTCCTGCATCCAGTCCAATCCTAGAGCATAAAGCATCTTTGCTTTCTACTTTGCTTGGTTATTTCTCCATGCAGAGCTAACATATTCTATATTTTTTCCTTTAAAGAAAAAAATTGAACAATCACTATCTCCCAAATCCTACTACTGAGAGATACACAGAGGCCTCAACTACTGCAACCACCACACAGCTGTTACACTTTTAAAGAAAATTAGTACTCCTAATAGCCAGACATTTTAAAGCACTTTATTTCCCAGTTATCAAATAGTTACCACATACCATCCCAGCTGTATAGTGTTGTTCAAGTGTGGAAAATAATAAGATTAAATTCATTCATTACATAGTTTTTCTAAAGTAAAAAAAAAGCAACACCAAGGACATGTCTGCCCTAGCAAAACAACTGAAGTGGAACCCCACAGCTAAGCCATATCTTAGAACAGTCAGATGCTCCAAGGGATTTTTATTTTTCCTCCTTGGGCTTAAGTTGAGTGAGTTCCAACCTCCAGACAGTAATTGCTTCCAGGATGAAATTTAACTGGGGAAGAAAGAAGAGAGACCAAGGGCTTGGTTGAGGTGCAAGAGGACATGGTATCTCCGAAGCCACTGGGCTTCATAAAGAGAAAGAACACACAAGTAAAACTAAGCCAATGACTTTCCATCTATAAATACATAAGATTTTCTATATATAAATACTTTGCCTACTTGAGTGAACAGCAAGTAACTCAACAGTCTGGTGGCTTCCAAAGGGTTCACAAAAGCTTCTCAGCCAGGCTCCCCACTCCGCAGCTCTCTGGGAATGGCCCCTGAGCTGCCCTGCCCTTCACAGCCTGAGGGAGCTGGGAGCTAATCCTTTCTGATGGGAAGCACCTGAGGATTTATTCCCCAAACCGTGCAGCTGTTAAGAGTTTATTCACTGGGGCAGGAGGGCAGCCCAGCTGTGAGGAAGGCAGTGAGGCTGGCAAGCCCAGCCTCACACTTGGGCCACCTGGGGCAGGAGAGGGGCTTGTAGATTCACAATGCCTATGGGGGGCCAGAGCAGCCATTGGGGAGCAGCCACCATGAGGGCAGTGGTCCCTCAGCTCCACTCCTAGGGTCCCGGGACAAGGCCAAGCCCAGTCAGAAGCACCAGGCTCCCTCAGCTGGCAGCAATGAGCACCATGCAGCTGGATGGAGTACCTCAGCACAGCAGGGCCAGCAGGCCAGCCTAGGGACTTGCCAGCCTGCCAGGCACACCTTTGTCTTGGACACAGAGACAGTAGTTGATCAGGAACAGCCTGCCTGGGGCTGACCAAGGCTAAATGGGATCAATACAATTGATTTCTACAATAAAATGACAGGATTTATGGATGAGGGAAAAGTAGTGACTGTCATTTACCTCAACTGTAGGAAGGCTTTTAACACTGCCTCCCACAGCATCCTTGTATCCAAGTGAGGACATTACAGCTGGGGTACAGCCGGGGTAGGTAGGTGGATGACAAGCTGGATTAAAAAAAAAAAAAAAGAAATCTAGCTGGGTGATCAGGCCTAGGAGGTAGTGGTTACTGGGTTGTTCCGTACCTGGAAGCTGGTAGCAAGTGCAGTACCACCGGGTCTGTACTGGGACCTGTCCTGTTTAATATCCTTGCGAATGACCTGGAGAAGGTGATGGAGCGCCCTCTCTCATGACACCAGCCCGGGGTGGGAGGCAGAGTCAGCAGAGTCAAGGGCAAGGCCACCACTCAGAGGGACCTAAGCAGGCTGGCAGAATGAGACAACAGGAAATTCCTGAAATTCCAACAGGGGAAAAATGCAAATGTGCACACCTGGAAAGGAAGGACTCCTTGCAGTTACACCACCTAGAGAGCAGCTCTGCCGTTCAGCCTGAAAATCCTGCTGGACAGCAAACTGAACATGAGCCAGCAGTGTGTCTTGGCAGCAAAGACGACCAACATTATCCCAAATAATACCCTGTTGGCTGCTCCCAGGCCCATCTTCTCATTGGCAAACAGTAAGTGCATACCAGGAGCAAACTGAACTCCAAACTTCTTTAAGCAGTGCACCATCTCTCCCTTTCATGGTACTAAAATGGTACACTTTCACAGACCTTAGCCTGCAGTATCATGTTACCACACAGAAAGAAAAGATTTCCTTTTCTATCAAGCTAAACTTCACATAGCAGACTTTTAAGAAACACAGCACGATACAAAGCAGTAAATTTACTGCAATACATTTTGTCTGAGCAAAACAATGACAAACAGCTCCAAACAATTTACATGTTCCCAAGAAAGCACAGAAAATTTATAGAAACATAATTCAATCTTACTACCTTACTTGAATAAATAAGAGATTAGTTGATGTCTAAATTGGCATATAAAGTGTTTTCATAATAATAAACCTATCTCCCACCAAAAAGGCTCTGAAATGCACTTCAATCAAGATTCTGTTCAGATTATAAGAACAGATTACATAAAAGCTTCATAGCGCAGAAATACAGAAAGCAATAAAGCAAGAAATTAGTCACATTGGTCAGAACCAATGTACTTGGTTTGCATGGCAAGGTTTTGATAGCAGGGGGAGCTATGAGGGTGGCTTCTGTGAGAAGCTGCTAGAAGCTTCCTCTACATCTGACAGAGCCAACACCAGCCAGCTCCAAGACAGACCCACTGCTGGCCAAGGCCAAGGCCATCAAGTGATGGTGGTAGCACCTCTGGGATAGCACAGTTAAGAAGGGGGAAAAGTTGCTGAAAAACAGCAATCACAGCAGAGAGAGGAGAGAGAATATGTGAGAGGAATGGCCCTGCAGACACCAAGGTCAGTGGGGGAGGAGGAGCTCCAGGTGCCAGAGCAGAGATTCCCCTGCAGCTCCTGGTGGAGCAGGCTGTCCCTCTGCAGCCCATGGAGGCCCACAGGGGAGCAGATCTCCATCTGCGGCCCAGGGAGGACCCCACACTGGAGCAGGGGGTGCCCAAAGGAGGCTGTGACCCCGTGGGAAGCCCACGCTGGAGCAGGCTCCTGGCAAGGCCTGTGGCCCCATGGGGAGAGGAGCCCAGGCTGGAGCAGGTTTGCTGGCAGGGCTGGTGACCCCGCGGGGGACCCAACGCTGGAGCAGTTAGTGAAGAACTGCAGCCAATGGGAAGGACTCACATTGGAACAGTTCATGGAGGACTTTCTGCCATGGGAGGGACCCCACGCTGGAGCAGGAGAGGAATGTGAGGAGTCCTCCCCCTGAGGAGGAAGGAGTGGCACAGAGTGTGTGGTGAACTGACCCCAACCCCAATTCCCCATCCCCCTGTGCCGCTTCTGGGAGGAGTTAGAGAAAATCAGGGGTGAAGTTGAGCCTGGGAAGGAGGGAGGGGTGGAGGGAAGGTGCTTTCAGGATTTGGTTTTATTTCTCATTACCCTACTCTGATTGGATTGGTAATAAATGACATCCAGCCAGGGTCAACTCACCAAAACCAACACCATCAAAAGAAGTGGGCTAAAAATGATAATGGAAAAAATTAAGGGGGTTGATTATAACCCATCATTTTTAAGTTGTTCAGAAGGTAAGAAAAGGTGTTGAGTGAAATAAGTATGCTAGCACAATTGGAAACATTTGAGGACAGATTATATATGATTATGGAAAAGTATTATAGCATGTAGTGGCTTTTTTTTAGAGGCATCTAGAGAAAAAGTTTAAGATTGGTCTTTCTAGTCCTACCATGTATGTAGTCCTGCAGGTGAATAATTTTCTTACTACTTCTATCTCTCTTGTCTATTACTACTACATTCAAAACACATAATTCAGGATATGAAGGTTATGTAGTAGCAACATGTTCATTCAGATAATAATGCAGTTAGACTGATTCAAAACCAACAACCACCACACCCCAAACCAAACCAAACAGCAAATCACTGAGACATTGAATCATTCATAGTTCGATCCTGGAGTAGATTCAGCATTATTAACAGACCTTTTCCCACAATGATAGTTGTTACAGTATTTGTGATACTTATTACAGTAGTTGTTAATTAAGCATAGAAGAAAAGGATCCAATGAGATGACATCAGAATCAAAACTCCTAAGGCTCTGAGGAAGCATCTTGATTTTTTCTAATTGTAAGATGGGAAAAGTAAGACATATAACTAGTTCAATGTAAGTTAAAGATGTAAATAATTTCACTTGGAGTTCTTGGATATGGATTGCATGTTTAGGCGCAACTTTTGACAAGTGCCTCTACTCTACAGCACTGAACCACATAAAACCATCACCACAAAGCCACTGGTCCAGGACTACCACATATCATGGCCAGTCACCTGTGGTGTGATTGCTGGACACAGTAATATAGAGAACTTTGAATTATACACGCCATGGCTAGCACAAGGCCAGAAGCTGTGATTCTTTCAAAGAGAAGCTCAGCAGAAGGCGGGATGCTTTCCCATGCTCGGAGACAAGATGTCATTGACCAGATGTCCAGCAAGATTTTGTAACTTTGCAAGGCAGCGTGTCTCAGCTCCTGAGCATATTCCAGTTCTAATCTGAGAAGAAAAGTACAACCCAGTGCACTTCAATGGTTGCCAAATCTTAATTTAAGTAACTTCATAAGCAGAAATGTCTCTAGAGAACTTGTGTTTTAAAGAATACAAACCAGAAGCAAAGCTGAAAAAGCAGCAGTGCATCTTAAAGGCAAAACTTATTATGCCTGTCAAGTGGCAGTCACACCACAGCAACACAGAACTTGTCTGGAAAACAGAGCACGTTAACTCACATCCACCTCCATGCCAGGCACAGACAGTGGTATTGATTTTAGTCCCCTAGTAAGGTTGGATATATGAACATTAGACTTCACTCTCAGCATTGAATGCAGGATACATATAATATTCTAGAAAGAAAAATGTGTGTAATATACTAGAAAGAAAATATTAACTTACAACAGGCAAGTGATGTAAGCAGTTGGAAAGGTGGCCTAGTTAGAAGGGGGGAAAAAAATAATTACTGAAGAAAAGAAAATGCCTGCCAGCCTAGGAACTAGTCCTGGGAACCAGGAACATCCTTGTAAAGTGCAGCTAGCCTCTTCAGCATACAGCTGTGGTACCTATAAACTGGAGACACCCTAAGATGCCATTGATAAGCGCAAAAAACCCCAAGAAACTGTAACAACTTACTGTCTGAAAAAGTGGAAACACTCCAGGAAAACAAAATTGGTCTGAAAGAACAGAAACATCATCATGCATTGGCGTACAGGTGAAGGACAGAAATTAACAGCATCTATTGCCTGCTCAAAGTGGTGCTGTCCTATGCCCTCATATGTCTCTGATATAAAAAGGACTTAATTTTTATCCAAAATAGAACTTATTTCTCTGAGAACTCCCCATGCTGCATGTAATTTTGCTTCCCTAAAGAGGCTGAATTCTGTATGAACTTTCTATGAGATCTTGAACTCTCACCAGGGAGTCTCACCAGGGCCTACTTTGGGGTCAGTTCAGTTTGTCCTTCCACCTCTGGGATGGTTGGGTCCCCACTCTCGGATCAGTTTGTCCTCCCCTTTGGGATGGTTTGCCCCTCCCTTCTGAAATCTGTCTAATTCACTCGATACCAGTGTTATATATCCATATAAGTAATCTATCATAAGAATATCCGCTGTTATATTGTTAATAAACTTATCACTAATGATAAGTCTGTAGCAATCTGTAATAGTTTATACCTACCTGATCGTTGCTAATATATTAATTGTTGCTATATAATTGTTTACTACTATTAACTGCTGCCATACTGTTAATTGATACTGTGTTATTGATTGCTGAGAGAAATTTGTAATAGCTTGAGATATATATTTACTTTATTTATCATAGGTATACTTGCTAGTGGTGATTTCTGCAGTATGTGTGGTAATCTGTAATAAAGTAGAGAAATTTAGAGAACAAAAGACTCTGGGCCCTTGTGTATTATAGAGTCCTACAAACCCACAGTCACGATCCTCACACACCTGCACACTGGGTAGCCCTTTAGGTTGTGACAGCAAGTTCATACATGGGCAAGCATCTAGGATTGAAATCAGTATAGAAGACAGCACATAAAGGCAGCAGAGTAACAATGAAAGAAAACAAAATACTTACTGTAATAAGTTAAATACAAAGTAAATGGGACCTCTTAGGACCTTATTTTTCCACTGCAGCTAGACACCAGGCAGGAGCTAGACTTCTGAAAGACAACTCTGGAATTTTATACATATATACGCACACTACAATTATTTAAAATTCAGAGCTTTCTGTACTCTCCTATATAGAGTGAGCACTCCTGAGATGGAAGAAATCAAATCTGAAAGCCCTTCACATAGATAAAAAGTTCTATATATTATTTCAAGCCTACTCTGAATAGCTTTTACTCTTCTTGAACAAGGACAATTTAACTACTTTAACAGGGTGAAAGAGATTTGAGAGTACTTCAACAGAATTAGAACAATTATGTGCATTAGGCCGCTATAGGAGCTTAAAGCACTTTAATGGGATAAAGAAGAATTTAAGTGCTATGCACTATAGGACAGTTTAAAAAATGGATCATTTGATAAAGATTTAAACGAAGTTAATGGATACAGTAGCAATTACCCACAGACTGAATTGCTAGAAACAGATTTCAACAATAATCTTTTTTGCATGAATTCAGGGGAAAAGATTTTATTGCTACAGCGTGCTGTCCACATTTAACAATTTAGTGAACTCTTTCTTTCTTCCAAAACCAGAATGAAATTAGCATAGATCCACCTAATACATCTAATGTAGCCTAGGTGGTTTCTAGTTTTCTAATCACCCCTACAATGGAGCATTTTAAGTGACATCATTAGCAGGAATCTGCCAATGTTCTTCCTCAGCCAAATTTCACTGCACAAATCACTTCAGCATGAACAAAGAACAGATGAGAGGAGAAAATTAATTAGTTCAATGGCTTATTCTCTCTCCTGCATACACACAGTAGCTATAACTTGCACACACAGCTATGAGAGTATACAGCAAGAGGATCTCTCTTCAGGTTTGCCTCTACATCGGTCCTTCTCACAGCTGCTGAATAGAGCTCTCACCTCTTCACAGCTATTTTTACTGCTATGACTGCGTGCATAAGCATACTACAAAACTCATGAAAGAGGTACAAGTTGCTTAGAGCTGACCAAGATGCTGATCAGAAGAGAGAGCAAGTGAGGAGACAATTTGCCGCTGCAGTTTCCTTGGCACTAGGTAACAGGCTTTCTGCAGAAAAACATCTCTCTGTTAATTACTAGATCCATGTAGAGGATAATCTGCTCCTTGACTTTTTCTCTTACTGCTCTTAAAGTCTGACAGGGAAAAGTGCTCTTTCTCACAGGCCAAGGCAGACAAAGGGCCCCAGTGTCTTCTCAGAGGGAAAATCACCTGGAAATACACACATTGGTGGGGAAGTCGGTGGTAAAGCATGGAGCCTTATGCATTTTCAGGTGCTCATCTCAAGCTCAAGATATTTTAAAAGTCTTTGTTTTCAGAAGACATTGAAGTCTCTTATCTGAAAGTGGTGCCTCTGTTGCACATCCAAGAAGTTGGGTAACCAAAAAAACCCCCCAAACCAAAACCCAAACCCCAGACTTTTAGGGAATTCTTGGTTCAGAATGTCAAGTATTTGAGGCTTCCAAGTTAGATTTCCAGCCAACATCAAACAACTCAAAAAATGTGTAACATTTCATAGAAAAATATTTTGGGTTTCTAAATCTAACTGTTATTGTTAACTTGAAGTAGTATATAGCCAGATTGTTACTATTTCACAGACACTAAACAGAATGCTACTAAAGCCTCTAGTCATATAACCTTCACAAAGAGCAGTATCAATGTATACATCTTATAGGCATCTACTTTAAGCAAATTTTGGGGGAGAAATTTTTAAACAAGAAATGTATCAACTTCCATATGCTGAACAGATTTAGGGAAAGCCACATAAGTATGTTGAAATCCAAACCTGTGTTATATGTTTAACATTATTCCATTATTCAGAGATCCTACCTGCATTTAGTTCTGTGGTGTAGAACTGAGGTCTGAATCCTGCAGTTTGAGTGCGATGAGGTAAGCACAAAACCAATTAGTGCTTCATGAAATGAAGAATTTGGAGAAAGGCCTTTACATTTATTCTTATGTTAACAACCATGGGATGGTTCTAACATGTACTAACTTTATACATACTTGCATAACATATTTTAAATTTTAGAAAGAAAGCAGAAGCTTCAATTGTCCCATCTGAATCACACTCACTGTATTACCCAGAATGTCAAGCCAACATCTGTCTTGTCTGGTTTTATTACCACACCAGGCTATGATTGCTAAATTATGTTCAGACACATTGACTTCCTTCAACAGGGAATAGGGAAAGACCACAAGAAATTAACGCTAATCTTCTAATTCAACAAGAATAAAATATGTGGCTGATTAAATCTTGATTAGCAGTTCACAAAAGGCTGCTTAATGTCATGTGGCATATGCATCTTAATTATCTGACTGCTCTATCAGTGTTTGCATGAGGGAAAAGGTTTGTGCAGGTTTTCAACTGCTTTTCATTTCTTCCTTCCATTTTTAAGGTAACAAACCAGTTCCAGTTTCCTAGCGATTAAGACAGCTGCATTTGATTGCTTTAAAAATGTTGTTTTCTTCATGTTCATTTTGTTCTCGGCTCTTGCAGCTGCTCATATCTAGACATATCGCACCCACCTACACATACAGACATATGCTTTCCAAACTGCTACAAGATCAGAATTAGTCACTATCAGGCCACCTGAATACATGTTGCTGAAGATGCTGGAATGCTAACAAACCGTGCAAACTTCCTTAATATCGCACAGAAGTTCACAACAGGTATATTTACAGTATATTTGTTTTCGTATTCTATCAACAACCACTGAGTTTTATTAGGAGACAGATCACCTAATAAGCTAATTTTAAACCTGCTAGTAATCTAAATTTTTGGAAGTATGGAATGTATTCTTCCCTGATTTTACTTACAACAGGAATTTTAAGCAGGTACTCTAATATAAGTAATTGCTTTATCCTCAGACGTGTTGCTATAACTGCATAATTCAGCAACTAATGACAAAAAGTCTTGATTAGAATAGGTTCTTAGTTCAATTTAGCTTTTTGTTAAGAACTTGACTTCTGTTAACTTGAAATGTTTACAGAATATTCAGGACTTCTTTCATGCCTGATGGTTATGCAGAATAAGGGAAGCGATGTGGTCTGTGTGTCAGTGACCACATAAATCACACGGCAGCATGTTGAGCACAATTTCTGTGTATGAGACTCCTGACAAAAAACAGACAGTAAGATCAAAGTAGATTTTTGCCTCTGATGAGCTCTTCGCGCTTTTGAAGAGAGCAAACAAAGTAGGCACAAACTACCTGAGCATAAATGTATTTTCTTCAACAAATTAAGTACTTCTGTGTGGCCTGAGACTTCCAAACTCTAATACTGCCAGAATAAGCAGGTCTATACATTTTAGAGCTTCTACTGGGCTCAGCTGTAATTAAAAGCTCTTCAACACCTTTGAGAATTCAACCCAAATTATTCCAGTTCCAACTTTTAAGATACTGCGATCTGTCTGGAAGGTTTACCTTTTCCACCAGTGAAGCTACCCAGAGGTAGTTATAAATTACAGACAGTTTTTGTATTGCTCTTAGCTGTTTGTGAACGCAGATCTGAAATGAAACAAACAACTATCATCTTGGATAGATCACTCTTAGCAAGATTTCTTGCCAGTTAAGATTTTCCACAAAAAAGAAGCACAGGCTGGCCATTTCCCTCCCTGTAGCTTCTCTTGTGGATGCCTCTTAGAAGTAATCGTTTTAAGAAAAAATATAGAGCCAAAATCTACATTTGGTTACACATGTGCAAAACCCACTAAACTTGAGAAAAAGAATGCATAGGTTGCGAGGATAAAATCTGGGTCCCTTTGTCCCTTTCACCTCCTCTTTCAAAATTCAGATCTAAAATCCCACCATACTTGTTTACCTCTACGTAGTATGACCACAAGTTATAGACACTGGCAACCATGGCCAGAAGGGTGTGTCCGTGTGTGCCCACAAGGTATGTTTGTCTTAGAATGGTTTGTTATTTTTGAAGAATAAGCTATTTGGTGACCCTGAAACAAGGCTGCATGTGTGATTAGGTCGTGCTAATAAAATTTTTATATTATAAGAAAACCACAGCTTAAAGGCTGTTGCAAACAAACAAGGGGCTTTAACAGGGGTCCTCAATAATACAAGCACAGATGATAGCAGAGACCTTGAAAGTGCTGACCCAGCACTATAATAAAGGCCCCAAGGCTATAGACACAAATAGTCAATTACTAATGACTAGAGAAACATAACCCTTAGCGCTGGGCAAAACTGGGTTTAGGGATAACAAAGGGAGCAAAGGAACAAGGAATCCATCATACATAAAACATACTGTGATTTTAAATTGGCTATAACAAACTGTTAGCACTTTGAGAAAGAAAAAAGGGCAAGCAAGCCAAGGGGGCCTGGTTATAATATATAAATAAAATTATTTCTGTTTTTAAACAGTTTAAAAGGAAACTATTTTAGGGATTACCAGTATGAAAGATTAAATAAACTTACAATATGTCTATCTTTGAAATAATCACTTAGATAACCTCCAGGTTGCCTATTTCAGCTGTTATAAAAACTGGAACCATTATAAATAGCAAACGTGGAAATAGGCAGCAAACCCCTTAAAACTATTGCAATTGGCACAAGATTTGTTTCTTTTTAAAATAAATACATAATTAATTTTTCAGAAACTAAGATAACTGGATAATCTAGACTGTTACTGTTATTTTCATCTTCCCTTCTGTCCTTGGCATTAAAGGAGAGCGCATACACAATACATGCCAGCGGACATAACAGATCTGGCTAAGGAACACTTATTGTCATTGCAAAACACCTTGGAAGAAGAAAATAATTCTTCAGTCCAACACAGGGCTAGTGATTATGAATAACATTTCCATTTTGTTTCAACTCCTAGAAACTTCACTATTAAAAAAATATACCCCCAAACTCCAAATCTCTTACATCCTACTCAAGCAATGTGTCTTTTTATATGACAAAGCAATTAAAGAATGAATGCCCTCCCTCCCCAAGAAGGTCATATAACTGCTTTAAAGTTGCAGCACGTTTTTCCCTCAGTTTGGCTTTCCTTTAGACCTCACTGATACACTGTACCATATCCCAAAATTTCACTGTTCTTTGAAGGGTAAGCACAGCTCAAATTCATTTTAGTGAAACAGTAATTTATCCCCTTCTGACCCCAAAAGGGGTAACCAAAACTGAAGGACCATATCATCACTGTGTCGCATCTCCAGCATTCATCGTTGATGTAACTGAAGGCACATAAGAAAAAAAATACATGTAAAAGCTTTCTTAGTTCTTATCAGCTGCAACTAAAAGAATAAACACAGCTGTTGCCCATACAAGTTAAAAGATAAAACATAATCAATATCTGTACTCCAACAGAGTACAGAGACTGTCATGCATTTATTGTGCTCCAAAGGAATAGTCTTTTCCAGTGACTGTTTCACTGTGTAAGGAAAATAACTGCGTAGTAACTGTAATCTCTAGCACAATATCCCAATGGGCAAAATTCAATGGGAAGGCTGTTAATAGGGGAGATACTGGTCTTCTAATGTGTTTTCTTATGAATCTTTTCATTCCCTGCCCTCTTTTCATTTTCTGCCCCAAGGTGAATGTCATCAAGACGATGCTTTCTGAAATGCTAAAAGCATTATGAGTAACCTAGCACATTCCATTTCTTAACTTAAATTGAATCCAAAGAAGTGAAGAAGTGAGAAGCAGAAATTTGTGCCAAATTAGGTGCAATTCACTGCATCCAGATAAGGAAAGCATAAGCATACAAATTTCACATCTCCAGAAGCTACATGTAGGGCAGAAAAGGATTACATTGTCCTGATATGCTTTTAAACAGTGATTCTTTTGCATGACATTAGTCAGGCCTTACTTATTTCCAGGTCTGTTACTAGTGGCGCTTTTCATACTGCTCATTTTGAATCCTATCAATGCCAAAACCTATTACCTAAGCCAAATCTGCTGATATTTTTATTTCCTGTTATGTTCATATTAGCCTCTTTCACATTTTACTTACATTTCGCTTCTTTGAAATCACGTAGTTCATCCAGTGAAAAACTATGAAGAGAAAAGCAAGCCTATACAATGAGAGGAAATAATACACACAGCATATGTGCACATTTACCCAACACACATGGGTACATACAATTGAAGTCACCAGTTATTTTCCATTCAAAAAAATAAGAAACCTGTGATATTTCAAACCCTGCCCCACAGTACCTTTTAAAAAACCAGCTGTTCTCTTTGAGAACTCCTGTGAATTACTCTTCCACATTCACTTGTGCAGAAATAGAAGGATGGCTAACAAGATGAAAGGTTCTATCAGGTTTACTCAGTACCGAACAACTGTCCAAAGCACCTTGCCACCGTCCCACCTCCTACTGCTCTCAATCCACATACAAAATTCAGCACATGCAGTTGCACTCCTCCTTTATGAAGCCCAAAGTCACCAAACAAGATTAAAGTGCTACACTTTTCTCCGGATGATGGTACATACAGGGCCTTGTCGGGCTGCAAAATAAACCTAATTACATTGTGCCGTCCCCCAGCTGAACTATCTCTGCTTCCAGGAACACAAGCAGAAGCAGCAGGTATCAGAGTATTCAGATCATGTCATCTTCCAAGACTTAAAAAGAATATAATTATCCCCTAGTAATTGAAAATACAAAATGAGGTTTAACATCATGTTCCGATCTTTTTATTTCATGCTGTGAGAGGATTAATTTACTGAAAATGGAAAGTGCTCCCAGACTGCTGTACCTGGCCCGATATACCCCTCACACTCCATGCTGATAAGGTGTTTGGGGAGCTAGATACAAGACTTCAAACCTGACCTACTTCAGTGCATACAGGGCTAAAAGTCATACTTTCCCATTATGACTGCTATACAGCTTTATTCAAGCCATTTGCTCTCACTGTGTCTGTTAATTATTCTGTGCACTAGGATAATGACCCTAGGCTGTTTTGAAGACACTTCACATTTTTCTGTTACTGCAGAGGTACTTTTCCAAATCAACAACACTTCTGTCCTATTATCCAACTGTCAGCGAGCAAATCTTTTCCCTTCGCTACAGAAATGCATTATCCCACAGTGTAAGCCCATGAATAGGTTTAGACAAGACCAAGTTTGCCAAAGCTCTTGAGGAGATTCTGCTTTCATTAATTCTTAGACTGAGTAACCTCCCGGCCTGGGGCTTCATAAACTAACCTCTTTCTTCAGGTTTGATTTCAGCCTGGCAATTCTCTGGCTTTCCAAATCACAGACAATACTACACAGCCCATTCTCAAGCTCTGGGAAACACCCCTGTCGCCTCTGCGGTGAGGCTTTACGTTTGTGCCGTGCTCTTTCCTAATAGCACCTCAAGTCCCTCCTGTTTCACCATACAAACCCAAGTGTATGCAGTCACTCTCAAGGGCAGAAGCAACCTCTCTGTCCTCCAGAAAGAACAATATGTACTACTATTTTACATTAGAATGGTAATGGGTTAAACATACAAAACAAGTACCATGCATCACATAAGTGAATCAAAAGGTAGTTTGGGTTGATTTCAGTGGATTATAATGTTACATAATTTTGTTAAATTGAAAGTAAATAGGATAAACCTTGACTTGTAATGAGGCACGAGCCCTAAAAGCCATATACAAAAATCATAGAATCTTTTAGGTTGGAAAAGCCCTTTAAGATCATCAAGCCCAACCCTTACCCTAACCCTGCCATCCCACCACTAAACCCTGTCCCTCAGCACCTCGTCTGCCCGGCTTTTAAATACCCCCAGGGATGGGGACTCGACCCCTTCCCTGGGCAGCCCCTTCCAGTGCTTGACAGCCCTTCCGTGGAAGAAATTTTTCCCGATGTCCAACCTAAACCTGCCCTGGCGCAACTTGAGACCGTTTGCCCTCATCCTAAATGTATAGAATCATAGAATGTTTTGGGTTGGAAGGGACCCCTAGAGGTCATCTAGTCCAACCCCCCTGCAGTGAGCAGGGACACCGCTAACTAGATCAGGTTGCTCAGAGCCCCGTCCAACCTGGCCTTGAATGTTTCCGGGGATGGGGCCTCCACCACCTCTCTGGGCAACCTGTTCCAGTGTTTCACCACCCTCATTG
>NW_009259977.1:1531630-1575376 GCF_000687185.1 Egretta garzetta
GATCATTTTAGTAGCCCTCCTCTGGACCCACTCCAACAGTTCCACGTCCTTCTTGTGCTGAGGGCTCCAGAGCTGGTTGTGGTACTCCAGGTGAGGTCTCACCAGAGCAGAGTAGAGGGGCAGAGTCACCTCCCTCATATAGAAATGTATAGAAACCTAAGCTGACAAGATGCCTTGTTTTTTATTTTTTTATTTTACAAAGCTTTACAAAGGTTTCATAGATACATCTCTGCATTTTTACATGCTTTTGGTATCTTTCAAACCTGCCATTAGCTCTTTAAAAATATGTAATTAATCTTAGTATTTCTGACTCCCTAGAAGTTTTTACGTGAAAAATATTTTCTAGATACCTTTTCAGAAATCAGAAAGACAGTCACTTGAAAGCTGGCTAGTGAAAATGGTAGGCTTCCCCTTACTTTCAAAGTTGCCCAATTCAGAAATGTCACTGTAAAGCTAAAGAAACCTGCTGGAAGCTTGACAAAGGTCCTTCAATACTAATAAATTTCTGGAATACAATGTTGTTTTAACAAGCCAGCATTTACAAATCAAGCCATGTTTCACCAGAAAATCCCAGGAAGCCTAATAACCTTATTCAGCTTCATAGGAAGCCCAAGGCAAAGCAAACAGAATCTGTGTCTTGCTGGCTGTGGTAAGGTTTCTAACTGCACCATCCCTTCTGCCCTCTGTCAGCAAGGAAGTGATTCTGTATGCTTTAAAAAATAAATAAATCTGTCTTTTGTAATTATAGACTTGTTCAGAGTGATTTATACATATGAAACATTAAATCTCACTGAGCTTAATATGTTTCCAAAAGAATTTCCATATGTAACAAAGAATGATGCTTAATGTCTGTGATATGTGCTGTCATTTTAAGTTGCCTGCATTTCTCAAGTGTTTTCTGGGTCTGACATATACAACTGTAAAAGAAATTGTAATCTTTGGAATAGAAATGAGAGATAAACCACACTTCACATTAGAAAAAAGTTTGTTTCTGAAAATGGAAGGCCAAGAATTTTTTCTGGGGTGGTCCCTGTCCTCTCAGCACCTTGTAGGTTTCTGGTAACCTGTTTATTTATTCTCGCAAGTGACTTTTCTCCAGATAGTATAAATAGCTTCTCAAGGTTAAGAGAAGCTTGAAAAGACGATTAAGAATATTTAGGTAGTTGTCTGAGACTCAAAGCCCTCAGTCACAGAAGCACGCTCTCCATAAAATATTTCTCCCTGTAGAAATAAAATGTGACTATCATTAGTTGGTGGGTCCTTTTATTGCAGTTAGTACAAGCCTCCTGTCACTGTAATCTGGAAAGAAGTATAAAGCAAAGGAACTTCTATCCCCACCTCTGCTTTAGTGTGTTCATATCTTTCTCTTCTCTCTTCATTGATCGCTACCGTCCAAATTCAATTATGTTTTAGAGACCCACACCTTGCCACTATCTTTTTGGCCCCATATTGTTCTATTTTTCTGTAGCCTGATGAATACAGAATGCATCTTGAAAGCCTACCCATTTTACTTTTTACATGGCTCAGAAAGATGTAGTGCCTATAACTGTCTCTTTTTGTTCTTTAATCTTTGATCAAAAGAGTGCTGTGTAGAGAAGAAACATCATATAAACCCCATGACATAGGGGAAAAAAAAGTTTCTACCCACAGAAGGGAACAGAAATGTTCAAACTTCATACACAGGTTTTCTAATGCTGCTAAATCTTATGCTGCCAAAAGAAAAAGCAGTGAAAAGTGTTCCCAAATCACAGTTTTCCCATATTTTAAATCTGTACATAGCTCTTAAAAGCTACAATCTGTTTTTCATTATCCATGTCTTATGTCTCAAAGACTATTCTACAGTAAGCTACAAAGCAGACTAGAAATGCATTTATTTATAGAAAGAAAATAAAAGAGTAAAGAGTCCTGTACAGGTGAAACTGTTCACCTGGTCTTCTACTGAGACTATCCAAGGATATCTCTAGAAACAAAGATCTTAAAAATTTGAGATTTCTGGCTTTAAAGTTGACAAAAGTCAAAGTATAGACTTTCCAGCACCTTAATCTATTGAAGTTCATTGGAACCCAGGTTTCCAAGAGCTGACATCACTCAACACAGATTTGAGGAGCAGTGGGATCTTAAAAGAGCGTCTGCTGCTTAACTCCTTTGGCACATGCATTTGTGGAAACCAGCTTCAAAATACATGGCGCCCAACAGGTTACCAGTTACCAGTGGTCTAAATTAGTGTATCGCTGATGATGGAAACCTACACTTCAATTAGCAAAAGTTCTGTATGCATCATTAAAGACAAGCGCTAATAACTTTTACTTAGGTTACAGGTGGCAGTGTTTCATTTTTCCACTCTAGGAATTCTGCACAAATCCTTCTTTCAAAGCCATATGAAAGAGAAGTCAAGATTTAACACCATCGCCAGCCTCAGACTGGCCAGCCCCCCCACTTCCCCTCACAGGCAATGGCCTTTAATTGCAGCAGCCCCACTGCACATCCTGCTCTGCCTGGTGTCGTACTGCAATCCTTGCCCCAAAGAGCTCACCTAACAGATGAAGTAGAGCAGACCAAGGAGCCAGAAGAGGATTACCTGTGGGACGAGGTTATAGTAGAGGCAGATATACTTGAATAAATTAAACAATGCTTTAGTCAGAAAACATGGACATTAAAAGGGATATCAATCCTGCTTGGATGCAAGTTGTAGATATCCTGGTATGCTGTGACAAGGTTGCAGAGTATGAAGTCTCCTTTTGCCAGTTGTGTAAGCAGCATCAAGATGAGTAAGAGTGCAAGGAAAAGCTGTCAGAATGAGGAGGGAACTCTACAGTGCATGGGAAGTTAAAGTTTACAGTCAGGTTTGTATGTAGTGACTAAAAGTTGAGCGAAAGAGAGCATGTAAATAAGTATCTAGTATTGCTGTACCTGCATAGGTACAGTTTCCAACAGTAAATCACAAAGGAAGCCAGTAACAGCTGTATCTTCTAACTCTGTTTTTCAGAGCTCCATCTATAGCCGATGGCAATGAAAGGAGTAAAGAAACTCTCATGTTACCTTTATGTAGCAGAAATTCTCAGAGACCCAAAAGAAAGAACTGAAGGCATATGTGCATGAACAACAGGACAAGCCTGATAGATTCTCTCTGATTTTAAGACTCAAAGAGGGATGAGACATTTCTGCTAATGGTGGTTGGATTTTTCAGTTCATCAGGGTTTAATGTCAGGAGCTCATAATGCTCAGAAAGATGCGAAGTCTGCTTTCCGTCTCTTCCTGAATTTACAGTTGGCTGGATTTGATAAGAATAAATAGCAGTAAATGCAAGGAAGGAAGGGAAGAGAAATATCCCAGAGTTGACTCAGACTGCAATATCTAAACCAAATAATTATATATAGGTCAATGCAATTTCTCTCAGCCTGTTCATCAGACTGTGCCATAAATAAAGCAGATTGTCCTTAATGAAAATTTGTTTCAAAATTTCAGGCTGGAAAGCCATATGCAAGGAAAGAAGATACCAGATAGGATTATCAATTAGGTGGAAGAAGCTTGGAGGTCAGTTTATTACACTCTTTGCAGAAGGCTTTGCTGATACTTCAGCATAAGCTTAAGGCATCTTTGTTGCCCAGAATGTAATGAAAAAACAGCATTAGAGAGCTGAGAGATGTATTTGCAGCTGTCCCTAATACTAACCAGCTTATTCTCCAGGATCAAAATCACACTGTACCTGTCCAAGCTTTTGCTTTTTCTACGTACTGTCTGAACAGACTAACACATTACTGCAAAATTACCCATTTAAGAGATCAAACTAATGTTAAAACACTTGAACTCTGCTATTAGATTGCTTAAAGGAATATATATCGTGAACCTGACCAATTACAGAGATGAACTGGCACAAAAGACAACTCCACAGCATTGGCTGAATTTACCACACTCTGTCCTGCCACCTCTCCTCCCCAGCCATGCTGCTCCCATATGGGTGCCATTTTCTGACCCACTTCTGCTTTGGAGACTACATACTGCTGCTTTCTTACGTGAAGGGCTTTATTGGCCTCTGCTGTCCTCTCCCTCCTGGAAGCCTCCATTATTCTCCCTCCACAGTAGGGCTGACCCTACATCCATAATCCACAACTACTTGTTAGTGAGAGAAACCACTCCGAGTGTCACCACAAACTCTCTTGGGAGGGGAGTCTGACATGGATTAAAAGTGTGCATAGATATGAAAGATTTGCTGAGTTCTGATGATGATTCTCTGATGTACCAATAGCTGCCACAGTGATTAAAGCTGTTTTCGGCTTTGGTTTTCCAACTTCCCCAGCAGTTGTTCCTAACTGTGAGTTCTAGATGCGGTGAAAGGTGTAAACTTGCTCCCTTTCTACCTGTACACAGCTGTCACAGATAACTTCAGGTAGCCCACCTAAACCAAGTGCTTTGGCCTGAAAAACCAGAGTGGAGTGAATGTTTTTCACAAAAGTCTCTGTACTTTTCTAGTGCAGCCAGACTGGAATAGCGATGATTTGATTTTTTTCAAGAGGTTTTCAAATTCTGCAGCTCCCATTCAATTCAGGAGAAGCTGAAGATACAAACTATCTTTTAAAAACAAAACAAAAAATCCCACCTGATTAAAATAGCATGGTCTTTTTCTTAGGACTTTTTCACAGAGCCTTTCACAGAACTCGGGAGTATGTATAGTGGTACAACAACAATAGTACAAAACTCAGAGGTGAGTATGGTTCAAGTGGATTGCAATTCATGAGACAAGGATCACATCTTCATGCTACCATTTCCAAAGTAACCTGTTTTACCTGTTCGAACAGTGAAGAGTTTACACGCGTCCAACATATACCATATACACCATATTCACCATCACCAGAGCATAACGCTTTAACACCTAAACCCAAACTATTTCGTTTTCTTTATGGCAGCACAGAGGCCAAAATATTATTCAAACATGCAGTCTGCGTGAACAGGAGATTTAATGGAAGTATCATAAATGACAACCAAGTTTTGAGTCCCTGTTGAAAAGAACACCAACTGTTTTATTATTATATGTGTCTTTAAAAATCTCTTCCAGTACTTTAACCATATGCAGCCATTGACAAATTGGGATCCGTTTTAATAGCTTCTGAGTGATTTTGATCAACCTAAATCATTTGTAACTGCAAAGAAAATATTTGCATGTCAACACAAAGCCTACAGCTATTTAAAGTAGGTTATGAGACTATAAGTATGATACTCATTATATTATCATTATAACAGCTACATTAGGTTAAAGAAATCTGTGCTGCACGTGGAAAGTTTAGTGTGTAAGACCTCAATTCCTAGTTTTGAAAAAGCCCTTTAGAAGCTCTGAGAAAGGCAGAGCAGGTCAAGAGAGGACACAGAGCAAAGATATCAGAAAGAAGAGCACTTTGTTTGTTCTGTATCTCCAGCACTTTGTTTATTCTGTATCTCCATATTACTGAGGCAGCGGTGTAAAACCAGCAATGTAAAGCCTTCCTCAATCCATTTCAAGAATCATATGTGTAAGAAGAGACACACAATTCTTCCCTTTCTTAGCAGAAGTACCATGAATCAGTGAAACTGGTTCTGTAATTATAAAATGTGGGCCATAAACTGATGAAGAAGAAATCATTAAACCACATGTTTGACTGAACAAAACCAGAGATGTATAAGATACGTGAAGCCCTGAGTCAACTATTTTATTTTCAGGTTTTTTATTCCAGGAAGCAAATGCGTATTCAAGCCTCTACCAGGGGCTGAACACCACTCAGTGTTCACCTCACCACCTCAGCAGCAGTCTGCAGAAAACTATTTAAGCAGTCTGTGCACTGTATGAAATAGTTTCAAATGACAGATATTTCCATATGGGATGGAGACATAATGGGGCACTGTGAAAAAGATTTGCTAAATAGCATGTATGGAAAACTCTAGTCAGTCACATCTAGTTCCCCCAAAATGTAATATGCTCAAATTCCATTGTAATAAAGATCACACATTATCAATATATGTGGTTTAAATGTTTTTGCTGAAAATTCTCTCATAATAAAAAGATCTATTTTACAAAACAAAGCATAATTTGATTAATTTCTCTATGATCTTCAGCAGACAGCTACAGGAAGGGTATTATACTATTTGTACTACAGGCATGCCTCAGTGCATTTTATAGATGTACCTAGAACAGCATATGCATTTATAAGCTACAATATACTCATGCATACACAAATAGTAGAAGCCAGATTTAATCAGTTTGAACCATCTTGAAAAAGAAAAGAAAAAACCCATGCCTTCTTACTTTCCTTTTCTTTTTTTAAGATATAAACCAATGCTTCTGTGAAAGAACAAGGCAATTCAAATTTAACTGTAGGAATCGGGTCAAAGCTATTTAATAAAACAGGTTTTTATTTTGCTTTTATTTGTCACCCTTTTTAGCAGGATGGGCAGTAATCAAACCCTTGCAGAAAAAGAACTACATTGCAATAGAAAGACTATCTAGTGGACATTTTTTCTACCTTTTCTGTCTGCATGGGTCACCCTTTATTCTGTGCCCAAACTCTCAGATGTATGATCCCCTATGACAGCTCCAGAAATTGCTAAAACAAAACCAAACAAAAAATCCACAGAGGTTACTGTCTTCTAATGCAAACATTACAGTGAGGAAAACAGGAGCTAATTTGGCTAATCACAGCTCACCAACTCTCCACAACTGTGTCATGTTCTGCAGCTTGACAAACCTTTGCTTTTAAGCTGTGGTTCTTTCCCTGCCATGATTTTGAAAACTGCAACTGCAGTACCATTTGCCACAGCCTAACGATGTTAGCAACAAGAATAAAAAACAATCCTGGAAAAAGAGTAGGAGTTTTCAGCTGTACCATACTGAGACTTTTCAGAGTAGATATGCTGTTAAGTACAAGTATAGCTAAATTATTATGCAGTCCTCTCAAGTATCATGCTTCTCCAATGATTCCAGATAATCATATTAACAGCTTCAAACAATATGTAATGACATCATTCAAGTACATTGCTCCCAAAGGTTTGATATTAGATCAGGGAATTACCATTCATCATACATTTATGACAAATCTAATACTATGAAATTATTTGTTACACAACGCAGCTTATGTTAGTTTCTCCCCTAACAGCAAATGTCTTCTCCCAGCTCAAACATCTAATCTTGCCTGGAGCTAAGAAGATGTACAGTAACCCTTGATTTGATATCGGAATTAAGAGAAAGACTTTACCCAAGGTCAAGAATTGGCTACTTCAGTAGCCTTTCAGTGCTTGAGGTAAGGGCTGTATTTTTCAAAACTGTTTAAGGGCCTCAGGAACAGAAGTCTTTTTAAAAGTTAAGAGTTTAGGCATTGATATTGCATATTCTAAAAACCAATATTGGCTGCTGCTTTAAAACAAAACAAAACAAAACAAAACAAAAACCAAAACCTGACCTACGGCCCATGGATGCTTTAATATCCAGAGCAAGAAATGTGTGCATCATTAGGTAGGCTGTATAAGCACTGGAAAACCATGTCTTGCAGGTATCTTTTCAGAAGGTGAATTGAAATTACAATCACAGAAGCATCAAGACTTCCAAAGAGAGTATGACATGCCAAAGATCCACTAAAATACACACACTAAAATTCTGTGTGCACCTGCAGAAAGGCTAACTTCTGCAGGCTTGGTGGAATTCAAAATTGCTGTAAGCAAAAATTAAGTGCCAAATATTCCAGTATATATACTCCTCAGGCATGCGGCGCAGACAAATGTTCCATCCAAACATTCAAAATAACAAAATCTCAGGAGTAAGTAGAGCATGGATGATTCTTACACCTCTCAAAGATAGGGAATGTAATTTTTCAAAAATATATTCTATGTAAACATTAAGTATATAAATACCTGTCCTAAGAACATTTTTTTGTGCTGGAAGGAAATATTTTACTTTCTATTTCCTTACACAAGGTGTTCATTCATATTTAGACAAAATATCTGAAGAAAAAGTTGAAAATGGAAAATACACCTGCTGGTATTACTTTTCAGTTTCCAGTGTTACTATTCAAGTAATGTCATTATTATTTCTTTTTTCTAATTCCATGCTTGTTGGAGAAACAAGTTGGGTTGGTTTTTTCTTCCTGTTGTTAGTTTTTCCTTTGCTGATTTTCTTCTTCTTAGCCCTTATTCTCAGGAATCTCCTAATCTATTTTATAATACTTCTTATGACTAGTGATTACTTTTCACAAGTTCTATATTTTTTCTTTCATGCATCGCTCGTGCCTACAAAATGAAGATGTATGTGTTCAAGTGAAATAGAGGCAAGGACATACAGAGAACCTGTACAGCCATTTGACCTTCATTAGTTGCCTCAGAAGCAACCTCCTCCCTCTGTTTTTATTTGAACTGTTGCCTCCTTAAGGATAGAGGCTTCTCCTTTTAGTTTTGTGGCATGCTCAGGGCTATTCAGAAATGTCACCTCACAAAAGAGAGAAAAAAGGAAAAAAAGCCCACTGAACTTCAGATTATGCCACTTTTGAAAGCTGCAAGGAAATGATGATACTTTACCTCAAACTGTCAGATGCATCTTCCAAAATCCCTCATTGCTATGTAATGTATTACCATAGCAACTTGTCTCTCCACTGATATAGTACTCCCTATGGGCAGGCTGTACTTTGTCAACGCTGCTGCTTCTCTGATGATGCAAGGAACACTGAGCAGTTAAATAGCAAATCATTAAAGCAATGTTTCCCCCGTGACCACACTGAATCACAGAAGGAATGGATACCAAAATTATGGCAGGGGAAAGGAAGAATGGAGCAAGGAGCTTGCAGCACTTGCTGTCGGAGGAAAATAAATGTGATGGAAAATAATAAACAAAGCAGGAAGACAACATCTAATGCTTGATTTCCTTAAGGAAAGAAGAGCACAGCATCACTATGTTGTAGAGCCTCATTTTATAAATCCTGCCACAGATATACTTCCTTCACCAGTCCTTTGGCCCCAGTTTTGCTCTAGGTAATACAGATCTTGTTTAATATTTACCTGCTCAATGGCAAATGTCACCTAAGTGGCCAGCTACCGTATCTGTGACTTCAAGCATCTGGCTACACATTTTGCTAGGCATGAAAATAAGATCAAGATAAAAATCTCATTTTGCCACTTTTGCCTTTTATACTTAATCTTCCATCTTCTTATCTGTGCACATAAAACTTTACATCAGCTTATTTCAGCATCCCACCCCACCAAACAGCTCTCCCTCGAGAGATACCCTACTTCTTGTACAGTACAAATACATACTCTTCATATACTTTGCATGCATATTGCCTCAATGTGCCCTCTCCAACATGCAGAGAACTGAGACTCAGAAGCATTACAACACTTCTCCCACAGTACACAAGGAATCAGTGGCAAGGTGGGAAAAGAATCCAGTTATCCTAATTCCCACTGTTTCCCCTGTAAAATAATAATTGAAGTCATACAGCCTGGAAAACTAAAAATGCCTATTAAGGGGATTTTAGTTATCTATTGTCTATATGATACAGACATGTTAGAAATGTTTTGTCTTTTGTTTCTACATAATTGCAGAATCCAAGGCTCATTCTCAAAATTTTTTTTTTTTAATAACTAGAAAATGTTACCCTATGCTTAGGAGTATGCACGGTTTTAGTCATTTATACCGTTTTGAAAATATACACCATTCATCTGGAATGGGTAATTCTGTATGCACCAGAGTAACAGGGTCAGGATAAGCTTAGTCATCGTCCCAAGCTGCAGGTACCTTCCCCCAACATTCTCTGTGCACCTAGCATGGAAATAAAGCAAGACTGTCTCCACTTCAACATGCTAAGACTGTTAAGCATATGTAACAAAGTTGTTGCCGCTATAGCACACTTGATCAAATGAACCTTGGCTATGCTAGTGGTGGCACGCAATGCTGTATGTATGTTGCATGAAAGAGTTAATCTGTGTTCTCAGTTGTTCCTGACCTACTAGAGAAAACAAATGTGATTAAAAACATTGCAAGGAAAATCACTTTCTAATATCTGTAGTTTACATGTGTAAGCTGGGACTCTAAGATCAGAGAGAAAGCTGTTTTATTAATACTATGAGAGACTTTCTCTTTTATAATCAAGTGTTCCAACTGTTCTTTGTCACTGTAAAAGGTTGCTGCAGGTTTAATACAGTGAGGATTACTTGAACAATGGTGGTTCTGCTCTCCAAATCCAAATTTGCCTCACCCCCTTCTGTTCGCTTTCGTTCTTATGAAGCAGCAGCTTGCTTTGCAGAAAAGCACTCATTTCCTCTTTATTTACTTAGAAATAAAAGTCTACCTCAGCTGAGCGTAGAACACCTCAAGGAAGAAAATTCAGCACACAAACCAGAGGAACCGGAGGAAAGCAAATGTCACTCCTGCCTTCAGAAAGGACAAGCGGGAGGACCCAGGGAATTGCAGGCTGGCCAGCCTCACCTCAGCTCCTGGGAAGGTGATAGAGCACATAATCCTGGAAAACATTTCCAGGAACATGAAGGACAAGCAGGACGTCAGGAGTAGTCAGCATGGATTTACCAAAGGGAAGTCACACTTGACAAACCCGAGAACCTTCTACAATGAGAGGCTAGCTTGGTAGACAAGGGGACAGCAGTAGATATTGCCTGCCTTAATTTCAGGAGCACTTTCAATACAATCTCCCTATCAGATCCTCACAGAGAAGCTGTTGAAATGTGGGCTGGATGAGCAGATGGTGAGGTGGATTTAAAACTGGCTGAACATCCGAGTCCAAAGGATGGTGATCAGCGGCACTAAGTCTGGTTAGAGGCCAGTAACTAGTGGTGTACCTCTGGGGTCAATACTGCAACAATACTGTTTAACAACTTCATTAATTATCTGGATGTTGGGGCAGAAGGTACCCTCAAGCCTGTTTGCCGAGGACACAAAACTGGGGGGAGTGGCTGATACACCAGTGGGTCCTGCGGCCATCCTTGACAGGCTGAACAAATGAGCCAACAGGAACCGCATGAAGTTCAATACTTTTTTACTGTGAGGGTATTCAAGCACTGGAATGGGTTGCCCAGGGGGTTTGTAGAAACTCCATCCTTGGATATATTCAAAAGCCATCTGGACATGGTCCTGGACAAGTGGCCCTGCCTGAGCAAGGGGGTTGGACAAGATGACCTCAAGGTCTCTGCCAACTTCAATGATTATACGATTCTGTGATAAGCCAGGCATCACAGACATATCAGAATTCCATTTATTGCCTCTTAAAAAATCTCTTATCCCTAGCTGTGTCAAGGTCTGAGTCCTGAGGTGCCATGCTTATTTGGTTGCTAATGTAACGGCATTCTAGGTACTTCATTTTGAATCAGCCTGTATGGGTCCTTCATGAAAACTAAATGGCCTCAGTTTTATAAATGCCCTTTGTTACAAATCCTGTCAGCTTTAGGTTCTTTTCCTTTTGCTCTTTCACCCTGAACTAAGCACAGAATGTCATGATATTAAGTCACTTTTTCTAGAAAATATCCATTAGGCAATTAATACTGAACTTCTTCAAATGCTGAGCTCTGTGTGAATGACATTTTGCTTGTTTTACCAATTCCCATGTTGTGGAAAGACAGCTCATGTGTATAGTACAGGAGTCCAGGGACTTATAAATCCATTTGCTTTGATATCTGGAAAGACAAAACAGTCTTAAAATATTACGAGCTTCAATTAAAATACAGCTGAGGGCAACAGGCTAAAGCATAACAGAGAGTAGCAGAGCTGAATGCCAGCAGAAACAGGGATGGAGCGTTGGAATTCAAAGCAACTCGTGTAACTAACAAACGCAGTCAAAGGCATATTCCCTTCAGAGCAGTTCGTTAAGTTCAGCCAGTTGTTGCTATCTGTCATCTTATGAAGAAGTCAGAAATTCCTTCTTTTTTTTTATGGGCTGGTCTTATGTTAAAGTATTTAACAATACCTGACAGAGAACATTTCCTTCCAGAAAGGTCAGTTTGTAAACAGCATACATTAAATACAGTATAGGCACATATCCAATACAAATACACTCCAGAGACACCTTAGGCAGTAACTTGGACTTCCAACTCAGAAGCTTTTTCAATTAAAGACTCTTCAGCTCTGTTGCAAGCTATTACATGACCTTCACCTAGTCAACCATGTTCTCTTCCCCTATTTTATGTAGCCATAAAAAGGAGCTCGGTTCTGACCTATTTCACAACTGATGTGTTTCTTTGTTCTTCTTTAGGCTGTGGGCAGTAAGGTTTATGGATCACAGAGGCCTGCGTAGATGGATTGAAGTATTTTATTTTAGCCATTACCATTGAGCATCCCTCATGATTGAGAAAGAAAAAAATTATTTGCCATGCAATTTTGTATAAGAGTCCAGCTGCAGAATATATATACACTGACTTTTTTAAAAGACTGAAATAATTCAGGGGAAAAAAAAAAAGGAGCCCTAGGACCTCAGAGAAGTACTATATCCTCCAAAGAATGACACAGCTACATCTCATCCTGAATACAAAGCCATCTACACATGGTAGTGTGCGTCAAAAGTGTCTAAATGAAATGCAACAGAAGTTTGTTCTGTTTCAACTGCACACTTTTACCTAGTGACACGTGAAAACTTGTCATCCTTATGTACTACCTTAGATAATAATTATCTTGACTCTAATCCACTGGAGACAGAACCTGTCTCCTACATTCACAAAGGACATCATTGTGATTCCAGTCCTTACTTAATGGAAAATATACTACCATATCAGGATGGGTATAAATGGAAGTAAAACACTTATCTACAAAGGCACCTTTGAAAAAGTGAAAATCCCTCTGCTGAGTCCTAACCCTAGTTCTAACTACTAGACCTTTTCTCCTTGTAATCATGTACTGCATCATTATTATCCTGTTCAGTTGCTACTGATTTCTGTTATAAGACTCATGTCAATATTTTTCCCCTTGGAAGATGAACACGAAGCGGGCAGGAAGCATCCTGTCCAGGAAACATCCTTTGTGGCAAGGTGCACCTTGCTCTGTAACATACGTGTCACTGCTTTCAGTGGGAAACACTCAGTGAGAAAAAGGGCAAATGTGAACATGGGACTGGTTTTGGTCAGAGCAAAACATTCTTGAAAAAAATCAGAAAAATGCATTTGGCAAAAAAGCAGGGAAGAGAAATACAGTCACAGCAAACAATTGTGACTATTGTAGCTACATTACCCTGAAGAAAAAAGAAAGGAGAGTAAAACATTTCATTGTTTAAGTGACTTATTTCCAAATTACCGAAGATTTTTTCCCCCTTTTTTTAAGAGCAGAGGGACAGGAAGAAGGCACAGCAGCTTCTCTTACACAGCCCTGCTCTGATCACCTCAATCAGCAGTGGCAAAGTCTGTATCTCTCCCCAGTTCATCGCCATTATTTTTAAAAACAAAGTATAATGATTTAAAAGGGTATAAAAGCCATTCCAAAACATCCTATTGCCCGTCAAATCACGTACTCTCCCAGCTAAGGGAAAGGTGCAGTACCAGGTGCATATCCTACTATGACGCAGGTAGAGTTAGTAATTACAAGCAGACCTTCCCTCACAGCTGCTTCTTACACAAATACCTCCCCCTCCTTCATGAACCGGACTACAGGATTAGAGGATGCGTCATCTTGTCAGACTGTGGATAACACCAAATCCCTTTGCCTGCAAAGATGGAAGATGAGTATACCCCAAGCCTTTTTTAAAGGGGTTGCAACTGCAACAGAGGGGGGAAACAGAGACAGAAATCCATTTTCAGTTAAAACGATTCAGTAATCAATCTAATATTACCCAACACTGTAACTTTGTTTTCAGCCTAAACTATTCCCCTCCATCTCCAGTTTTCTGAATGGTCTTCACAGACTGAACAGGCTGAAAGAAATACAAATAATTTATTTTCACTGAAGAACACCTACTTTCAGAAAGCAGGTAGGGACTGCAATTGAGAAGAATGTCGCAGCATGGCGGCATTCAATACCCTTTTCACTGTATTTACTCACACTGCACTAACCCATGCAGTAATGCCAAATGATAGGATACAATGACAGAACACGCTTCTCTTGCTTAATACTAATGGGAAAAGGATGCTTATTCTCGGTATAGGGGATCCAAACTCAAATCTGTAAATGGTTCCTTGTTTTAATGATTCTTTCTATTTTATCTTTCCTTATCCGAGCAGCAGAGGAAGAGTATTTGTGACAGTGATTCATTCTCCTTTTTCTGATCTGCTATCTTGTGACTGAATTAAATTATAGGAATTACGTATTTTCATTTTAAGAGCTATGTAGACATCAATGATGTCAGAGAATACCTAAATTCTCCATACTTATAGATGATTAAGTGTTTTATTTCATTGCTCAATTTGAAAAGGTTAAATCCAGTCGTCTTTCTATATCTCAGTTGTATTGCTCCGTTTGAGAAGAATACCAGCTCCTTCTCCATTAAACACTCAGAAGTTCTGTGCTATAAAAACAAAATGCTCAACTCTATACAAAAGGATTCAAAACCAAGTCTTTGTACAGCATGATAAACAACTAACAGATTAGAAATCACAAGAATAAGTAGTAGGTCCTCTTACCTGCCTAAGACAACTACATCTTTTTCTACTAACTTCAAGGGGTGCATGTAAACCAGGGACTACACCTTCATAATAGTTGCAAATACTCTTTTCTGCTCCTATCCCCCAAAAGGTCTTAGTGAAGTGTAGCTGAATCAAAGCTTTTTCTATTTCCTCCCATCCCATGTAGGCCCTAGTACAGAATGTGCAGCTAAGGCAAAAGACATGACCAGAGTTATACTGTGGTATGGCATCTCCAGGACTCTGGAAAGGATCTAAAAGCAAGGGGTAGTTAAGCACAATTCAGAGCAACACCAAAACTATTCTCAGCTTTACCAAGGACTGAAGCAGACTCTGGACAAGGTAGGAAAGTACATAATAGTAGTTGGGTATCACCTCTCTTCTCCATGTCTGGTCCTTGACTGGGTACGGCTAAGCTAAATGAGGTAGTTGGAACCAGAAACTTTAGAAAATAAAACAAATACTATCTGTATTTATGTCACCAAGCAACATCAACTTGGGATCTGAGAATGAAGCCAGGTTCTCTGGCCCATGCGTCCATCACCAGTGCTAACTGTCCCCAATTCAGATTTAACACAAGGGTTTGCACTTTGAGCAGAAAGAGCCTGCTCAGCCTCAGAGCAGTTCCACTGTTTCATCAGAACTACAGGGATGAACAGGGTTAAAGCTTTTTTGGTCTCCAATGAAGAAAACAGTGATGCAAGATTTGCCCAGGGATCTGGTCTTTCACATGTGCTTATGATTGGAAAATTAATAACACAGCATGTCATAAGAGACAGCTGAGATTCTAAACCAGATAGTAGAGATGTTATCACTTCCTCACTCCACAGCACTGTCATCTTTGCTACAGATAAGAAGGCACCTCAGTTTGAGCTCTAAAAACTACCATGGACACAAACCTTAAGGACGCAGAGGAAGAAATCTACAATTCAAAATAACTCTATTACTTAAAGGAAGATTTTACTAACCTATTACAGAAGGCTGGTTATAGTGTACTGTTTTCAGTAAAAATACATAAAGGAAAAAAGATAAGACTTGTTTTTCGCACCATGAGGGGAAAGAAGGGATAGAATCAGGTTTGAGCCATCTTGGACCTCATATTCAGGACTTTTATAAAAGCAGTTAAATGTCCTGTAATGTAGCGATCAGGACTGCTCAATGGTTGTTCTGCTACCTATAGCAGCTGCCAAGGCACACAACTATAAATGGTACAAAGGATTCATGCCTTCTTGCTGTCTCTGATGAGGGTACAGCCTGAGTCATTTAGGACAGCCTCTAGCTAGATACTGCCTGCACTCAAGGATGTCCTCCCCCAGCCTATTAAATGGCCTTTATAGCAGCTTTAAAGGCTACAACAGAAGAGAAAATCCCTCCCAAAGGTATACTGCACTGTAAAATCACTCTATGATTCTTACTCATAAGACGTCGGCCATAGCTCTCTCTGTGTAACTGATGCTTCTTTTAAAACCACCTTGCAGAAACAACCAAGTTCTGCAGCCAGAGTACACTGGAGCAAGGCTTTCTGAGCATTTGTCGGATTCAGGTCAGGAACTAGCAAGCAAAATTCTATGATCTGTGCTAGGCAGAAGGTCAATGAGATGATCACATATGATGGTCCTTTCTGGGTTTAAGAGTTCATGAACAGCAATTCTTTACAATTAATCTTACACATCCATATATTACCTTTATTAATGACAGCAGAGTTTGGGCCAAAATATTCATACTCATTGATTTATAAAATACTGAAGTAAGTTACAGTCCCTGTAGGCAGGAATTTGAAATGTCAGAGGTTTGAGTGAACATTACACATCTTTATCAGTTCAAGTTTGTTACATGCTTTGATTTATATGCAGTAGGTTATATTCTGCAGCCCTGTAAACTTTATAAGTTGATAGAAATAGCATTGTCGAGCCTTGTCCTCCCAGCAATGCATTTATAGCTAGATTTAAAAGCAAGTGTAAGGCTTTTTCTGTATGCTTAGAGCATATTTCAGAGATTTTACTCCTGTCTCACTCTCAGTGTGTCTCTCACTACTAATGGGTGACCCACAGGCATGGGTATCAGAAGAAATCAATGAGCAGTGATAGGACAACACCTTCTTGCTGGCTACATAGCCAGGTTCGAACCCTCAACCCCAAGCTCACCTCCATTTCACACCAGGCCAGTGTTCTTGAGGCAGAGTAAAGCAGATAGGTAGTTCCCAAACCCAGAAGTGCCAGTGAGGTTTCTTCAATTCAGCTCTCATGTCTTAAACACAAATACATTCTAAAAAGATTAGAAGTAAAGAAAAATCTAACTGATATGATTTTTACCAAGGTAATAACATTTTCCTGTGGGCAGCAATGTAGCACTGCCATTTATGCTAAGATGTCAGAATTCAGCATCCATGAGGTGTCACAACCATCTAATCAAACAGTAGCATAATTTAAAGCTGTCAAGTAGAATTCTGCCAATATTCATGGCATCACATCCACAGCTCTGTCCCTAGGAGAGAACCAGCCTTCCAAGGCAGCAGAAGTGCCTACTGAACTATTTAATTTTAGTCAGTTTACTCACTTCTAAATACAGTATCTAACTGACACCTGACCTTCTTGCTGTTTGGGGTTGCATAGCAATGTTTACATATTCATTGCATAAATAACTGTACTAATTGCTTGGGTTTGTGAGAATAAGGTCTGTTACGACTGTAGAAAACTGGCTTAATTTTAAACAGCTAAAAGGTTAACAACTAGCAGAATCATCAAAACTATCATACAAATATATTTACTATTACATTAGTGTTTACTGAAGTTGAAAACATGATTGGCAGATACAGAGGTTGTGATAAGATGAGATTCTCTTAGGTTAATCATTAGATAGGGGTGAGGGTTTGTTAAAGGGGGAGCTTTGGAGAAAGGAAGCATCTGCCTTGCAGAAAGTTTGATAAGGCAAAGAAAAATGTATGCACCATTATTCATAAAAATTCTTCTGAGAAGCACAAAACATTTGCAAACGAGATTTTCCTTGACATCTCCCTGCCTTATTCTAAAGGCATATGCATCTACAGATCTGGGTCTTCTGAAAAGGAACATCATCACCATCCTCAGCAGCTTCTACGGTTTGATATGATTAAACTTTAAATCAGGCCAGATCTAAGTAAATCGATATTTTAAATCTGATCTATACTGGCATAAATGAAAGCAGGTCATAGCACTCTTTTAATCTTTCTTCCTCCGTGCCCAACTAAAAAAAAGTTGTCTTCATATTGTTGAAAGATTTGTGCAGCTGCAATATATGACTTGTTAGAACTGAGTGAAAAATGACAATTTGTTTCTATGAAAAATTTAGAAAAGAGATGTTACTTCCGTAGAGTTTATTTGCTTTTAGTTGATTTGATTCAAATACAAATGGGCTGAAAACACTTTTGTCCCCCTTTTTCCTCACTTTTTCATGTAAATACTGAGAAGTCTTCCATGTAATAGCTTCTAGAGCTATTTTCCATATAACATTCTGTATTAGTTAAAATATTATTTACCAGCCCCTCACCAAAATCGCAGATATAGAAAAATATTAAAACACCTACGTACTCCTTTTTCTCATTTAGAAAATATTATTGCTAATATTATAGATTTGCCATTATGATTATTCTAGCTAATTGATTATATGTAACCATGCACAGCATCCTCACATAGACTTCTTCCAACATGGATTCCCAGCCTTTCGGGAGCAACTGAGGAGTTACAGAAAACCACAGGCTGCAGAATAAAACAGCTCTTCAAAGGCTGCAGGATGGGATCAGAAGAGTCTCACTGTTGAAAACCCCAGCACATGAGAACCAGCGCGTGTGGAGGCAGCCATCTCAAAGCCATCAACATCTTAGGCAAGACATCCCCTAAAGCCCCCATATTGTAGGCATGGACCCAGGGCCAGTAGAATGGTGCTCTGCACCTGAAATGAGCAGGAGAGCTCAAGGATCTGAGAGTGCTTGTCATAACCATTGGGCTACACTGCTAATAGCTACCATGATTGCACGCTGATGAGATATTCAGTGTCTACCATTGCCAATTAACATAATCATATGTAATGGAATTATGATATTGCCATAGACAAGCATAACTGACAATTGTGTTTGCTATTGCCATGCTTGAGCTATCATACTTGTATGTTAGAGTCTGTATTAGCTATAAAAGACCACTAGTTATGTATTTTATATAGCCATCTTCCCTTGACAGATAGTACTGCTGCAGTTTCTTTCCTTCCTGCTAACACTGAGCCCAGAAAGGGTATACATGTCTGATGTAAAGTTATCTGCTATAGATATACACTAGGCACACTATAATATTGAATTTAAATAAGAAAATAAAGCCTTCAATGTAATACTATTAAGTAACTTACACTTTGCTTTTTCTCATTAAGAGACATTTAAAAGCAAGCTTTGAATTTATACAGGGTTAAAACCAATGAGAAAACTCAAACTGCTCACTCATTAACTCATTCACCCTTGTGCCACCCAGGCCATTACTTCCCTTCTTATTACTGACTTGCAATAAACTTCTTTCTTTACTACCTGGCAAGTTGCAAAAATAGAGTGATGGCTACAATGTTATCTATCTGATTTAGAAATAGATGAAAGCAACGGCTGAGTGTGTTTTATTAAGATGTATATTACAGTTTTACCTAATATACAAAAAGATTAATTACTTAATGCACAAATAAAAGCGTTCAGGTAAATCTTTTCCTGAAGAATATTATTCTTTCTATTGTGTTTGTAAAGTTGGTTCATTTATCTGTGAGCCCAAGAATATGGAGCCTTTTGTATTCAGCTAATATTTAGCAGCAAGGTCTAATTGAAACTTGAGAATGTCCAAACAGCATGTTGCAATGAAAATAAATTTTACAAAATAATTTTTGGGCATAATATACATGTACTGTAAGTTACTTTCAAAGAGGAAACACTTTAGAACACTTTGAAACAGGTCTACATGTTAATAAACATCAAAAAGACTGATTTAGCTTTCTATTTCAGAGGAATATTAAGAATTAGTGCTTTTTCCTTCCTTAGAATTCTGAGAGCAGCCTACTTTACCTGCACTGAATAATACGTTGATTTAATTTCTTTTAAAATTAGATGCCTCCTAAACTGCCTCTTAAGCTTTATTCTTCAGGCAATTAATCAAGATTAAGCTGTAGTCCCCAGTTCTACGAAGTCAAGAACCCACAGAATCTGAACTAGAAAAAACAGTAGCAACAGCAAGCTCATGGCCTTTTATGTGGACAACAAATAAATGTAGCCATGTAACCTATAAACAAGTAAGTATAGCTACATTTATTTCTTACCTGTAGCATCATCATTTGTACTGTGGCAGTGTTCAGAAATTGCAAGGGAAGGTCAGGATGACTGCGCTATGTGATATACAAAGCTAATCATTATAGTAGGTGCTTTAGAAAGCAAGGGCATTTGCTTTATTGTGAGATAGGAGGAAACCAGAGCGAAGAGATATTTTTACTACACTTTTCTCTCCTACAAGACTGCTCTGTCTTTGCTTTTTAAAACTAATTGGGTGTAGAGTGAGAGAGGTAGGAAGGGAAAAAACAAGAGAGGTACAACTTTGACAGTGAAATTCAAGAAAGATTTCTATTTACTCAGAGAGGGTTGGATGACACATGAATCATAAATGAGAGAAAACAAGTTACAGTAAAACACTTGTGGAGTTTAGTGAAAGCACAGAAAACCTGTCTTACCAATTTTTTTAAAAAGAAAAAAGAAAAACTTCATTTCTAACTGAAGGGAAGCGTATCCCACCTACTAAGGATTTGGGATAATTCTCACGTACGTGGGTTCATGTACTCTCCATTCCTACAATGATTCATCATAAAAATTTGATTTTGAGTGGACTGCAAGGTAGCTCATTAGACAATTGAATAATGGAGAAGAGACAATAGTGAATTGATTTCTTTAGCACAATGAAAGCTGACAACAAGAAACTAAACATTGCTAACTTTATAATAAAGTGCTAGATCAATACCTCTGAACAGCGTGTTCCATTTTCCTAATTACATCAGCAGACCATGAATATTCTGATTGGGGAGAAAGAACAGAGACTGAGGTATGGAGGAAGAAACGAAAAAATGTCAAATGCTATGGCAGACTGTAAAAACAGGCTGAAGAGTCTGGCTGACTTTGTTGAGGCAAACGCAGGACTGCTTGCTCTTTAGAAGATGCTGCCTGCAACTCTGAGCTGACTCCCCTCAATAATCTTTTATTGCAGTGGCTGCTACAGAAGGGTCAACACTTTCTGTAACATTACCAGGTCAGTGATGCCTGATAAGCCACCACTTCTCCTATACGCAGATTAATATCTCATGTAGCATGAGGTAACTCTTGGCAAGGGTGACAGCCATAATAAAATAAAATAATCCTAGACATTAAGCAAAAATCCTTTATAATTGTCAGTTAAAATTTACAGCCCACGTTATGTATTTGTACAGCCTCCAACACTCCAGCACTGCAGCATCTCAATACAGTTTTTGATGCATCTAGCTCAGATTTCCCTAATGAAATACAGAAGAGTCCTTAGCCTCATTGCTGTGAAAGATGAGAACCAAAGCACAGAGTAATTAAGTGATTTGCTCAAAGTCATCCACCAAGTGTCTGTGGAAGAGAGAACTGTGATCCCATGCATGTAACAAAACAAATTTTTCTAATCTGCTTAATTCTCTCTGCCAGGAAAGCCCGTCTCTGAGAAACAGTCACAGTCTACAGACCAAGATGGCATTTGAAGACAGGGGCACATCACAATGACGTAACTTGCCCAGAAAATCAGGCACACTGAGTTCCTAAACCCCAATTACAGCAACAGGAGACAAAGCTAGTGCAAGACTGTTATCCTGAAGAAATTAAAGAGAGATGGGGGGAACAGGGGACAGAGGAAGAGAGACAGAGGCGGGGAGAGAGGAGGAGGGAGAGGCAGAGTCCGATGGAGAGACACAAACTGAGAGGAGGCAGACAGACACAGAGAGACAGACACACACATGGTAAAGAGGTTAAACCTGTCCCAAGTGCCACAAACATTTGAGACTGTGCAACCTACCTCCTGAGGGAAGATGTTGGCTTACAGCTATGTTGCCTCTAGAAGACCGACTAGATATTGAGCAGCATAGCTCGCCATATGCAACACCAGTCCCAAAGACAAAAATACATATTTAAGCACAAGCAAATACTACTCTCATTGTCATCAGTAATTATCATATAAAAAGCTATAGTACTGTTTCTAAGATTGAGTTTAAATAGATGGGTATTAAAATACAAGATGGAAAAAATAAGTTATCTTTGTTATTCTCTGGAATAGGAGACATTCTTGACTAAATTTTTAATTCATCTTATGTTGAATTTTTCACTTCATCCTCCTTTGACATCAAAAATCAAACCATTTCTTCTTTTCCTTCATCATTTTTGTCTACCTTGATCACAAACTTTTCAGAGCAGAACAGATTAATGTTCTACCTTGGTCCCAAAAAGTGGAAGACAAAGCTGCCTATAAATTCAGACAGGCTTACAAGAGTCTTCCTAAACCAAGACAGGCTGGACAACATTCTTTTACAATGTAACTAAGTTATCCACAAACAAACAGCAGAAAGTACTGAAGGATTAGATCAGAAGATTTCTCTCAGTGGACCTAGTGGGATATTAAAACACCACCAGGAACACAAGGAAAAAAAAATAAATGAAATCCTGAGTGAAAAGTTGAAAGATTCTTGGCTATTCGTAGTGGATTTGTCTTTCCTGGACACCGTTAAAAATACTTTTTTTTTCCTCCCTTCCCCCAAAAAGTAAAAATTAAAACAATGAACTGCAAATCTCTTCACATCAGACTGTTTTCAAACTCAGATTAATATTTTGCCTCTGTTCTGATCATTTCTTTCTTGGGCATTTTCCTGTGATTTCATTTTAAATTAAAAATCTGCTGGGACTGATCCTATTGTCTGCTTCCTTTTGACTGTTTCTTTTTTTTAGGTAAAATTGCTTAAGGGAAAGATACTTGATCAAGCAGGTGGAAAAATAAACAATTGCACTTCAGTTTGAAAAAGGAAAAAAAAAATCCAAGCTAAAAGGATAAAGGCAGCATCTCAAACAAAAAGAGAAGAGAAAATCAATAGTGAAGTGGTAAGATCTGTAAAAGTGGGGGGGAAAAAAGTATCCACATAGAGAATAACTCACTAATGATACAGATCAAAGGAGAACAGGAACATGAATAAGAGAAACTGAAAATGTTCTGAATGAGAAGTACAATATCAATATATAAAGTATGAATAATTGTAAAACATCAAAGAACCACTCAAAATTCACAAGTCTCAAATTTAGACTTGAGATTTATGAAGTGATGGGTAAAGGGAGAATCATCACAAGCAGGAAACTTCAGACTGAATACTGAAGCGAAAAAGATGAAAAGCTAAGAAACTGTTACAGAGAGTAGACATGGGGGTCCTGGAAGCACTTGAGAAGAGCTAGAGTTGACATGGGCTGCTTCCTAACCAGTCGATTAAACAAGCTTTTCATTTTTCTGTCTGGACTCCATCTCAGCTTACAGAAGCAAGCAGCCCCCAAACCGCCACTTCAGACAGATGAAGGTAATAGTACCTGTCCCCTCCATCCAGCACAATTGCCTTTGTCCCGCACCTTTACCACGCACAGTGAAGAGTCAGTAAGGCTTCTGTTCCGCAGGGAAGCTCCAGCAGGGATTGCAGCCAGTCTCCCCAGCCCATTGGACTATCTGAGCATGGAGAGGAAACTCTCTGCTACGTGCCCATGTGTGCAACAGGGAGGGAGTGCACAGATCCAGACATACAGAGGTCCAAAATCACTTGAAGTAATTCATCTGGGAAAGGGAGCTGAAAAGTTCCTTTCACCGTTACAGCCTATTTCCTGTGCTAATTTAAAAACACATACTGATCATAGAAATCAAGTCTGTGAAGAGTTATGCCTGGAGTGTGGCTAGTCACCAATCAAATCAATTTATACATTAGATTTGGTTTAGGTGCACGGAGATAGGACTCACTTTTGGTTTTAAGCTTGCAGAAGCTCAACAGAAAAAATTACTGTAAGCATGCTGGAGAAATAAATCTTGTTTTATACAGTATCTTGTTCCTTCTAACATAAATCACAGCTCTTCCTTCATTCCTGAACTATTTGAAACCTTTCCCCTCCAACCTGAAACCTGAAAATTCAGGTTATTGTGACAGGTTTTATCATTTCACAAATGTTTAGCGAGTACTCTATATGGAGTGGAAAATTATCAAACTAGTTTTTACATGATCTGTCTTTTATCTCCTGAAAGGCATAGAAAATGAAATATCAGAGCTACTCTAGCATTAGCTAGCTGGAAAACAAGATTATACTATTCAGATCTTTTAAAACCCTATTACAAGAGAGGCCTGACCCAAGTCTCTTTGAAGGAAACAGGAATCTCGCCATAAGCACCAACAGATTTCATTCAGACAGGAGGTGAATGTTGAAGTACAAAAAATTGTGAGACGCTAGCTAATCACTGCTACAGTAAATCCAATTAGTAAACAAACACCTCTAATGTTAAAAGCCTGTTCCTTGAATGGCTGATAAAATGGTTTTGGTTGAATGATTTTGTTGTACATATTCCTCCTGTTACTTGCCTTTTTAATGTTCTGTTCATTTAATCAAGTCAAATAAGTAACTCAGTAAATATTTGACTGTTCTTTGCTAACTCGGATAAGATAGATTTCATCCACTCACGTGTCTTCTGCACAAAACACAGAAGGATTGAAATAGTCACAGTGAGCTAGTAATGAAACAGAACTCAGATGAGCAACCTTAATTCTGAATTAAGAAGTTTTCCAGGTAGCTAATTTTTGGTTTTAAAACAGAATTAGAAGCCTTCGGGCTTGGCCTCCTATGTTCCTGGAAAAGTGAGATGACAAAGTTAGCTGATGGGAGTAAGACATCCAAGCTGGTAAAATCTGACTGCAAAGGATAGGCAAATGGGCATGATAATACAGAGTGCGTGAATAAAAAAAGCAATGAAATTCACTGTTGATACATGCAAAGTGATGTACAAGAGGAAAAGCAATCCTGGATTGATGAAATCTGGCAAACCTATTAGCGTTTGGAAAAAAAAGATATCTTGGAGCTATAATAGTTCAATTAAAATGTCAGCTCAATGCTCAACAGCAGTGAAGGAAAATAGCATGCTAGGAATTATTAGGGAATAACTGAGAACAGAACAGGAAGCATCATTATGGCACTGAATAAATCCATAGTGAGTCCGCAATTTCAATATTTTGTGCAGCTCTGCTTCTGACCTACCCAAAAGGATCTACTAAAATTAAAGTAGAGGGGAGAACAACAACAATGATTAAAGTTATCTTAAGAATATTTAAATTGAATGCACTTCATCCTGGGAAGGAGCAAACCAAAGAGGAGTATAAAGCTGGGAGTAGAAGAGACAAGGTGAAAAGGAAATGACTTCTCACTCTGTCTATCCACAGAAAAGCTAGAGAGGAAGTAGTAAAATTACCAGCATGTATGTTTAAAACAAATAAGTACTGCTTCATCCTTCACTCAGTCGCACTGTGGAATTCATTGCTTTAGGATATTGTGGGTACTAGAAGTTTACTTGAACCTAAAAGTCACTAGATGCACAGAAAAAGAAGCCTATCGACGGTTTCTATTTTTCCCACCAAGGCAAAGTCAAAAGAAAAATTCAAAGCAGGAAGTTACTGAGACTGAAATGCATATTTATCTTCTCTGTAAAACCTTAATGATGGGCTCAGCATTTTCTCTAAACCAGAACTTCTGGAATTCTTAGGAGAAACGCCTGGAAAAGTGATTGGGACATTTGTTCTCTTTAACATCTCCCACTAAACTGGTGAGCTGCAGGAAAGGACACCTGTGGTGGGAATCACTGTTGAACAACTAGGAAAAATGCTTGTGATACCAAAGCTCTGATATCAATTCCCAGCTTTACCTCAGCCTCCTTGCATAACCTTAGGCTGATCATTTCATTTTTCTGTTCTCCAGTTTCATTTGTAAAATGAGAATAGGAACCTTTCTTCCCACCCACTACTCCTGGTGTACTGTGTAGCCTCTTTGGCTCAGGGCTCTCTTGCCTGGCACCAAGTGCCTTACATTATCTAGGACAAAAAGGCTGCCTGGTTCTGGCTTCTAGGTATAGCTGTAATGCAACACAGTATATTAATATTGTATTTGACTCATTTTATATTATATTTATATTTTTGCATTTTATTTTGACTTTCTGTGGATCAAGAATAAACACTGCTATTCATTTATTCCCCAGTCCAACTGCTGTTCATCTTTACAGCCACAGGTGTGAATCAACATGTTGCCAAAACAAGATAAATCAGAGAAATGTCAAATGCTGCTTGGGTAATACCTGCAGAGAATACTTTGCTCTGCCTACTAACTTCAGTGCTATAGGTACCTCTCTATGAGGCTAGAAAGGAGTACTAAAGCCGTTCACAGTGCGGCCCAGCCCATGCAATTTAATTTTCATTCTAAAATACAAAAAAGGTGGTTTGACTCCAGACAGATGCAAGAGCCACTTCCTTTATGCCAGGGCTTGGGGTAGCTATTTAAATAGAATGATTTGACATGAGTAATTTTAAATAACACACATTTTCATAGCATCAGGTTAAAAAAAACCAAACAACTTATTCTACATGCTCTGAAGGGCTCAGGTTAACTTATTAACATACAGATAAGTGTATTTTACATTGCTATGCTCCAAGCAGATACATTCGAATGAAGCCGGTGCTTTAAAAGTCCATCTACTCTGACTTACGATGTAATTAATCTGTGCTCAGAAAGGCGTAGAGCAAAACATGTCTACAGAACCCACAATGCCATAGAGACAAGGACAGACTGCTTACGAGGTGAAGGACCAGATGTTCTCCATACAAATAGATTTGTACAATAAAAATCAAGCAAAGTAAAAACAAAAAAATAACCCAAACCACCCCTCAAAGTCCAGTCAATCTCCACAGACACATGGCCTTTAAATTGACTTTAAATTGCATATGGAAGTTCCAATAAGTGGAAAGTATAGGACTGTATGCTACATCTTTCATTATGAACTCCCATGCAGGGGCTCCTAGGGGCACAAACCAGGCTTTTAGTTGCAATCTAACTTCCATAGATATCAAAGGGCTGTGCTTTTTTTGTTTGGTTTTGCTTTTGCTTTTTTCTCTGTAAACCCTACCACCTAAACTCCTCTCTGGTAATACTGATCAAAATTCAACATCGCTTTAACTTTATCAATAGGTAAGATCCAGTGAGGGCAATGGAATTACTCTATTTGCTGTCGTACAGCCAAGAATTTGGTCCTAGATTTGTAAAATGCTTCAAGCCATGTATTTCTGACACCCAGTAGCCTTTTGCAGAGCTGATAAAGCATGCATAAAAGCTAATAACTTTCCAACCATTGCTGAATTCTCTACCTTCTCTTCTCGACCATAAAGTGGGATATGATTTACTGTTGCCTTCAGGCAGAGTGTTTGTCAATTAAATTCCTTGATACTCTACCACTAATAAAGTTCATCGAGGAGGAGGGGCCCAGGAAGCTTTTAAAGGAGTTAAAGCTTCCTCGACTGACTTGCGGTGCGAGTCCCAGGTTCACAATGCATTTTAATCTAGCAAAGGTGATTCATAAGGTATTGAAAAATCTATTTTCATATTATTGACACCACATTCTCTTTCTATTCAACGTTAGCTTCAACTTAGTTGTGCAAAAATCTTTAAGGCAAAACCATTTTGAATTCAAGCCAATGCTTGAAACTTGCCATAAATTGTATTGTTGCAGTGCTTGCAAGCAGGAACAGCTGCCTAATACAATTCACACACAAAGAAAAAAACTGGCGCCTCCCCGGGAAGTAACAATGTAATTGTGGAAAATGAAAACAAACAACTGTAATAGCGAGCTGACTATGAATACAACATCAGCATAGGAATTGCTTCAGGAAACCTCGTTACTTCAAGTTGATCTCAGACCACAGGGCACTCATTTCTAGGATGTTATCTTGAAGGTTATCCAGGCCGGGTTTAGAGAGTTTTCTGAGGGAGTGGTTGAAGGATGGGGATGAAGTGTGAGCCTAAATGAAAGCAAGTGTACTATTGACACTATGGACAACGTACACAAAGGAGTGGACATCAGCATAGCGAAAATATATGGTTTAATTTTACTGGATGATCTTTAATACGATCTCCAGAGAGGGAGACAAAGCTTGTGATATTACAGCGTAACCACATGCTGGTACCAGAAAAGCAGCTAGTATGTACTGCCATGGAGACAGACCTTTTATTTTCCTGTCATGACATATGACATTTGTGGGCATGTCATATGGCCCAGTCTTTGCACACTGAGATGTCAAGGTGTCTACCAGAGGCATTACAAAAAGTAAACAACCTCTTAAGCATTTTACAGTTGCCCTAAGGCCCAGACTGCCAGTCAGCAAACCATTTTGTCAAGAGTCCCCACACTATTTGAAGACATACATAAAGATATACAGAAAGCTTCATGGCAAGACTCTCCCTCCCCGCCAGTGTTCCCTGTATATGCAGCCATGCAACTGCACACAGTAACGTAAAAATCTCAACATTCTTGCTGACAGCTTCTCTCAATAACTTCAAAAGGCTTGGAAAAGGCTTAGCAGGCACTTCAGCCTGCAAGTCTGCTGCCCCCTCTATGGTTTATGATCTCCAATACATCAATAGTGTGAAAGCATTCCAGTGATGTATTAGTAATACATCATTAGAGTATTGTCACCTTAGCGATGAATTGCATGAGCACACTGCTAAAGTGCTGTCCCTCTGAAGACATATCGTATAAAAACAATTTCCTTTGATATTTTTTATTTTATTTTTTTAAAGACTTAAGGTGCACATGCACAAGCTTATTTCTCAGTTGTTCTGATCCCTGTCTAGTGCTTTACTCAGCACTACTGAATATAAAGCGTTATTCCACAACTCATAGAAATGACTGAGCAGGTGAAAGGCTGGGAAACCACTCTGCCCCCACCCATAAAAAAACACCAGTGAGCAACAAAAAGCAGAAATACAACAGATTAAAGCAATTACTGGCAGGGTACAAAATAAAGGTTGCTTGAATACAAAATAAAGCATGGACAGTATGAATTTAGCACGGATAAATTGTTCCCAACTGGTGCATCCAACAAAAACTTCAAACCATACTGCAGATTCCGCTTTTCTACTACCTGTTTCACAGTGAGAGGAAGAATGGCAGTTTTTCATGAGCATTGCTGGTTTTAGACAACTCCTAAATTGCCAGACTCTGGTCCACTTTCTATATTGCATACCTCATACCTCTGCATCATTTTGTGAAGAAGCAGGCACCACTCTTCACACCCATATAAAGTAAAATCAAGGCATAGAAAGGCCAGCCAATTTATTGAGATCTGATAGCTGAGAGTAGGAGCAAGGTCTCCTAAAGTCTCTTACCCATACTTAAAAACACCACTCCTCAGATCTTAAGTACTATTTAATGTCATAGAAGATCTTTATTTTGACACCTGTGCCATTTTCCATGTATCACAAGGAACTCCTCAAGACTTTGTCTATGATATCACTTTGAGACACAGCCCTCTGCCATCACAGTTAGGGCAGATCCTGCCCTTCTGAATTGGCATAAACAGTTACTTCCTAAGATTCAGTTCTAACTTGGTTTGATTTGTGTGGGTTTGTGTTGGCTTTTTTAAAATTATTTTTCATATACTTTCCAGTGCCCCTTAAAGCAGAACTTGCACTCTTCAGAGTAGTTAGGATATCTGTCTTCACACCACCACCTCATCTTCATTGTTTTGTATTTATTTCCCACCTTTACCTTGAAGTCCCATTTGCTATTTTTCTGAGTGAGTATATATGTAGGATGTGTAGAGAAGTGGCTACTCTCAAAAGCTTTTCTGCTACTGAATTCCTCCTTTCTTGAGGAACACCACACCCTAGCTTACACAAAGATGGAAATAATTAAATTATTTTGCCATCACAAAAATATAGCAACTTTAATCTATCTCCTTGATTTCACATGAGTCCCTTTCAAGGCAGTCTGTCTCCCTATATTGACCTAGAGATAAAGGAGATTTACAGTTTCAAAACCTCTGCTCTCGTTTTCCTTAAAAGCCAATTGTCCATCTGTCTTCCAAACAGATTAAGAAGCTGCTTAAGCCAGCAAAAGTAGCATGTCCAACTAAAGACGACGAGTCTCAAAGGAATGAAGAACAGAATATGAGAACAAAGCAAAGGCTAAAGCCAATAGCAGGATGAGGAATCAATGGCCAAATTTACCTCAATCTCCTAAAAATGGTATCAGCTCTGACCCTGCATCCTTTGGCCTAAGGGAAGAGTAGGTAAGGTGGGGTTTACATTCTTAATACCAATGTTCAGTGAGATCTATTAAAATAGCTCATTTGGGATGCTTGGACACAAGAAGATGAAGCGAATACTGAACTAGTAGAAGTGAGCATAAAAAACATCAGTCTCTAATACCCGAGACAAGAAGGGAATCAAAAGTTCTGCATAAAAAGGCTTGTTCATCACCTCAACATCCCAGAAAAGAAAATGACAATCAAATGTGAGTCAGTTCAAATCCACTTAATTGTAGTCCATTACCAGCATCTGCTCCCAACTCAATAAAGCATTTAGGTAAGTACTCGGGTAACTTACCTCCTTTTTACAAGCTCACTGACATGCACTTCCATGGTATTTTGACTTCCTGACTAATTCAGAGGGATGCCTCATTTCAGGAAATAGTAAAATCGCTCTCAAACAAAACAAAAGAAGCAACTCTCAGAGCCACATGAGAAACAGAGGGGAAAAAAACTTAAAAGGAAAATATCTTCAAATCTGCTAAAAGCAGCATTAAAAGACAAAGAGCTCTACTGCAAAGAAAAGAAGCAAAGCACTTAGAAATGCTATATTTATTCTGAGCAGAACACAAACTCTTTTCTTCCTTGCCAAGTCTCCTGCTTACATCAGACATCGAATTTTCCAAATATAGCATAGTAATTATTGATGCTTTTTTTTTTTTTTTTTTATGTCCAAGATAAAAGACTGTCAGGTACTGTTTGAGAGGTGTTCCAAAAAAGCCTAGAATTTCCCTTTTACCAGAACTCATATCCCCAGCATACACCTCTTGGATACTCTGGTAAAAATGAATGGGTGCCCGCATGCAACAGCACATGCTAGAAAGTGTTCCTAGAATGATCCCAATACATTAAATGTATTCTCCCAGACTTTTATTTGTGATGGTTTTCAGACACTAAATAGATCGTATTATATTCTGTGAAGGATTTAAGTATGTGAAAAAAGCTGAGTAAGGACCTACCAGTAGAGGCTCCCAGCTCAAAGAGCAGCTTCCATTACCCATCAGCAACATATATCACCCACTAAGTCAATATATTTTTCTGAAGGTTCATACTCAAAACAGGCCCTTGCAACACAAAACTTGTTGGGAGAGAAATTGAGCCATTTGGAGATGTTTAGTTTAGCTGTAGTTTTCAAATAAAATTTAGGCATTGACTTTAAAAGCTCACTTAAACAGCATTCAATTTTCTCAAAATCATGAAAGCTGAAAGTGCATTTTATTGGATCACAGACTGACCTTTAATTCTACAGACAGTTAAAAAAGACAACAGGATTGAAATATGCAGCACCTGGGTCAGCACTACATCATGTTGTGTATTTGTGTGTTTCTGTGTGCCAGGGAAGATGGGAGAGGAGAGAAAGGACAGGAAAATGATTGTTGCTTTCAAGTTTCAGCCTGCAGTGCTGCCAAGTACCTTACTAACCAGAATTTTTAAGCAAGGTGCTCAATTAAAGAAATCCGGAATTTATCACCTATGGGTTTACTTTGTGCATTCAAGAATTCAATGGCAGCTGAACAAATGTATAAAGTACATGTCTTCTACAAATAGATAATAACCCTGATCTTACAATGAATCACATCTACAAACACATAATGCTGAGGTATATTTTCTTAAGAAAAATCATATTAGAAAACAGTAAGATCATCATGGCTTCTGAACGCTAGCATATATTAGCTGCAACAGTAGCTCTTGCATAGGAGACTATATCGATCATTAAAACTTGTTTACTCAGGCTAAGTAAATTAGAGTTTTAGATACATCTATTATACTTCAATAAATTCCATGTTTAGTAATTAGTGTTTATTTAGCACACGGTATGATAACTGCCTAATTAAATATAGATTTGCAAATCTCATTTTAAAACAATACTGGCACTGAAAGGACTGCCAAACCCTTTTTTTGGCCGATGTTGATTTTGCTATCAATTTCTTTCAACTTTTGCAACACCCAGTAAAATTGCTTTTTTTCCTGTGTTTTAATGTCACAGACAAGTCCTGGGGTTTTCTGTCTACACTCTCTTCCTTCCCACAGGTAAACAAACATAAGGTATTTGGTTAACTTGATTTCTAATCTTTCCAAGTCCTAGACTTCAAGTTCCATATAGGCTTCATCATACCATGAGCATCAGTGAAAGCCAGGACAAGGTCAATAGGGCAAAAATTAAAACAGGCATCAAATACTGGTAGAGGCCATGATCCCACAATAACAAATAACAGTTCTGTGCACTACTGAATCACTCACCAGTATAAATTTGATCTGAATCAGTCATATTATCTATACAGTATGGTAAGAATTTATGCAAAAGGATAAACAATAGTCTCTCAGCAAAAACTTGATGTTATGTTGATGAGGCTTGAGCTGCCATAAAGCCTACTGATACAAACCCATTGTGGGGTTTTGTTGGTTTGTTTATATTGAAACAAATTTGAACAGAGTGATTCAACACCAGACCAGCATTCTCCCTCAGAAGACCACAAGAATTTTTATTCCATTAATCTGAACTAAAGCCAGATTTATTATAATGGCTGACTGTATCTGTTAAGTTCCTTCCAATTCAGCAAAGGGACTAACACTTGCTGAGCTGAGCTCAGAAGTAAACTAAACTTTGCACTTCTGTAGCACCTTCTGTCCAGAGATATGGAAGCACATTACTAGCATTATTAATCCTCTAGAAAGGGACAAAACATTCGTCCTCATTTAGCAGCTGGATGAGCTTACACAGCAAGTCAGCAATACACACACAGCAGTCTTGCTCCTGTGTGTGTGTACCTGCTGCTGAACTGTTGACTTCAGTATGATTACTGTGAATTTATATCAGTGTGATTCCAGCCCGTCTTGATCATTGCCTTCCAGCAAGTTTTTAAGCAATTAAAATTAATGACATGCAGATACCTACAAAAAACATTGCAAAAAAAGTTATAGAGAAAGCAAAGTAGAATCATGTCTGATCAGTGTAAGCCCCTGACCTCTAACCTTGCGTCACAGGCATACCCTTCCTTCCCCCACTCCCCCCACAAAATGCCCGAGTTTTGTCTGTTCATCTTGACATACACTATGCAGGTTTTTGCTTTCACCAGTGCTATAACAACCTGTATATACTATGATTGCCTTTTTTGTTTGATCACCATCATTCCCTTCTCTGTTCTCCGGAGAGCTAAAGCACATATAAACCACCCAAAGCAAAGTTTCATCTATCCTATTCCAGTGTCAAAAGGCAGAGTCACACTGTGCTGATTTGAATTGTAGGTGATTCCAAGTTGTGACATGGAATCACACTGTGCTGTGACCAAGGCTGAGACAAAGCTCACATCCCTTCCCTCATTAATATTTTCAGGTCCCCCACAAATACCTCCAGCATGTCGGTGCATTGTAACAAAGGGATTTACGAGCTCAGACAGCCACTAGAGCAAAGAACCCACTGACTCATTTCACTGGACAGACATATCCATAGAAACCCTTCTGACTGGATCTTACTATGTTTTTTGCCAGTGTTTTCAGAGCTGCAGGTAATGTTGACTTACTGATGTGCACAATGAAAGAAACTTTAATGAAAAGCCTTTGATCTATATTTCTATACATTTGTAGTGACTAACATCTCAACTACACATATATATACCACTTGGTGTAGTTTTGTCAATTAGTGGTGTGCATATGCCAGCTGAAATAATATAAATTTGGGGTACTACAAAAGGGAACATTTCTCTAACTTTGTTCTGACCACAGAGTTGGGGGTTTTTTGGTGTTTCGGTTTTTTTAAAACAAACAAAAAGCTCCTTTGTTCATAATCTGAAGGCTCCAGCATTCAAAGCTCAATTCTGGGTCCTTAATAACAAGTGGCTTCAATAAGATCACTCATTTTAGCAAAGATTGCAGGACTGAGCCCCGATTCATTTTTTGTTTTCCCTCAAAACACTGCAAGTATCCGTCTCACACTCCCTATATCTTACCCCGTGAGATTACAGAGAACTTGTCAAACAGGAAAGAGAAACCAGACTTAAGTACAAATAACTCTATTTGATATTTTCCAGGAAATGCTATTATTCAGAATAAAAGTACCTATTCTAAACTGGAATTAGATGATCTAAAATAAGGCAGTACCTTTGCTGAATAAAAGCTCTGACACATAAGTTCTTCAAAGAGCTATCATAAATTAAGTCCCCACATATACAAGCCTCTACTCCACAGTGAAACAATGCATAGATGCTGAAAATAAGATATTTTGATAAGGAACAAAACTAGTCTCTTACTTACACTTGTAATCATCGAAGAACACATGCAGAGTTGACTGATGAGAAGCCTGGAGCTGATATATTGGCCAAAATTACCTGGACTAATTACAGTCGATTTAATCAGAACTGCTAGCAAACAGGAGACAGGACAAAGCTTGAACCTAAAAGGCAGTCCCTAAGAAAGCCCCGTGCAACCTGCTTGTGAAGTACAACGCTCTGCTACTCAACACCGGTAGCACTTCAGTTACCGAATTACACCTTGCCATAGTTTTGGTATGCTGGAAACACTTTCAAGGACATTATTTCACTTATAAATGAGATGATAGTGCAGACCTCCAGTCATCAGGGACTGAACGCCTCTGTTGTTCCCCACAACTCCTCTCTATGTACCAGAAAGCGCTATGCCTTCTTCAGAAGAATTAAGCTGTGCATTTCTGTAAGTTAACATTTTTGACCAGTTTAATTACTTACTAGAGGAGATGCCCTGGATAACCAGTCATTTATTCTGTCAATTTATTAAAAAATATTTCCCCATCAAAAACAACGTATAGAAATCTGATTTTGAAAAAGCCAGGTTCAGATGTCTTCATACACTGAGGGCCACTATTCTCCTTTATGTGAATTACTCTTAATAGTGTTAAGTTAAACACAAATTTGCAACCACCCTTTGAGAACACACTGCAGCAAACATAAATCTAAATGCTAAAATGAAAGACATCTGAAGAGACTGAAAATTCTTGCCTTACAGTGTAAAGTGAGATGTTTAAGTGATGTTTAATATCTTCATGTGTCAAAACGCAAGTGGTAGCTCCGCATACCAAACAAAGCATGTTGATAAAAATGCAAAATTTGGTTGAGTATGTTGAGTCAAGACATTTTCAACCTTCAAGAGCATTTTTTTCCCCACTTTTAATTCTGATAGAGATAGATGATTGGCTCATTGTTTGGGGCATGTTTCTTGTGGATAATTTCATATAGTGGAGGTGGTTTACCTGGATTACCAGGTAAATTACCAGGATTACCATGAGATGATTTAACTTCTGACCTGAAAACACCAGATTCTAAAGGAATATTTTGTATGATTCCTTTGAACAACTACTTGTCGCTGATTTACTTTCTCCTAAATGCAAAAAGGCACAGTTTACACTGAGGTTTGCGCTGCAAGAGAAAGAAGGCATTTCCTTGAGAAACAATATTTGAAAAGAAATGGAGTTACTAATATGTTTTGATGCCACTTGCCAGCCTTGGTTCATTTGCTAAGGACAGAATTGGGATTTAAAAAAAATAAGTGGCATGGCAGACCTTTATTAGAATGCACATTTAGGAAAAAATTCAGTGCCTTTTCTCTGTATGACTGTAGACAGCACTAGAAAACTTCAAGTCCACTAATCTAGTAGGTCTTCATTTGTGAGGGCTTAATCCATCCAAATATCAATGGAGCTACAGTCTGCATTCAGCTCAGAAAAACTCAGCAACTTCTTCATGCCCATTGGGGCAACTTAGCTCAACTCCAGACAAAGAGGGAGGCATGTGTTTGGAGGAAGAAATTGTGTCTGAAGTGGAGCAGAAAAGCTAACAGATGTAGTGGAAGCACACAAGCACCATGTATTCATGCAAGAAATGTGAAATCCAAAGGCTAAATCCAGATGCCCAGGGGCAGAACTATGGAGGAAGGGGCAGTTGCAAGGCCAAACAATCTCCCCCAGCTGACTCCGCTGGTAAACCCCTGAAAGGATGCATAGCAGGCTTGACTTCTGAAAACCCATTGCTTCACCCACTCTTCCAGAGGCTTTTTGGTGCAATACAAGTCTGTAGAAGAAATCCACTTCTCACAGCACACTGCTGCTCATCCATGGAGCAGAAAATAGTCTTCACACTGCAAATACTTTCCCATATGTGAAGCACAGCAGATGTATCTGCCCTCTGTAATCTGCCCCAGCAAACCTCTCACTCATTTATCCACCAGCATAAGACCATCCGCAGTTTGTCAGATACAAACAGCAGTCATAGAAAAGTCAAAGAGCTTCGGTGCTTTTCTTATCTTCCCTTAGTACCGGCCAGCAAGCAATTCTGCATTATTATTTGGAAAATACATGTTGAGCGTGCGAACATTTCTTCCTATACAAATATTTGAGTTGTAGTAGCTGAGAGTTTCAGTTGAAATGAAGGATAGTAAACAGAAGAATAGCAGCTACTGGAAACTGGTTTGAATCTCAGGGCAGTCAAGGAAGACAGCCCAAAAGCTGTTAGTGTAACTAAAAGATGGAAAGATATCTTGGAAGCATAAATAAAGACATAAATAAAATGAGTGGGTCAATCCAGTGAGATTTCTTTGACTTTCAGTGCCAAAGAACATGAAGAGCATGTTTCAAAAATTAATCTTCCATTTTTCCTCTAAGGTTTGCTACACAAACACAGATTAAAAACTACTGGCAAATAGAAAATAAACTGGATTTGATAATCAGGATGTAAGTTTCTAATAACTTACAGGCAATCCCATCCTAAATGTAGTGAACTCTGAAGTGCTTTAGGATTCATGTTAACTGCACAAAATACTGGATTTAAGTGCTGCAGGCTGAGTGTAAATTTAACATGAATTGAAAAGTGTTAGGAATCAAGAAAGTTTTGGAAATCTACCATGGAAATTGTATTTAAAGAACCAGAAGATACACAGATAGCAGAATGCATAAGAGACGACAGTCTCAAGAGTAACAGCATACATCTATGGAGCTAATTGAGTGGCAGTAGTACAGACCTAAGAAGGAAAGCAGCTGGAAGACACCCTGATTTGTTAGCATGTACTATAAATGTCCTTGTAAACCCCTGCTACCTGCTAGCAGCAGAAGGTGTATGAGGAATTTTGCATTTGCCCTCTTTAAGCCCACAGTATTCACAACATGGCGTTTACATAGGAACTGCTGCAACAACTGAATTACATTTGGAAATCATCACATGTAGATATCAGGTCTCCTCTATAGTCTCTTCTATACTCCCAGAAGCAATAGAATCCCAATTTTATTTAGAAATAAAGAACAGGGCAAACTGTCCTTTCCTTATTTTTAATTTCCAAGTGTCGTTGCATTTTCTGGTTCCAGAGGAGCCAGAATCAGAAGGCAGAAAAAATGAAGACACTTTTTTTTTTTTTCCTGTGCTATTTCTAACTGACTCAGAAAAAAGGAGAACTACAATTCAAGCCACAAGAGCCTGCTGTTAGAAGACTTTGACTTCTCAGCCGCAGATTCAGACCTCGCATGTGAGACTGCTAACTAAGCTAACCCAAACACTAACAAGTAGGGCAACTCATGCCTCTGTGCTGCCTAATTTTATCCCAACACCTACGTACTTCACTTACTGTCTGTGTAAGAGCATGCAGTTCAGTTGTGAAAGTTATCTTAGGACTGTGACCTCTTTGCAGAAGAGTAGAAGGCAGGGGTAGTCACATGAGCTTCTGCCGGCTGATAATTTGGCCCTAGAAGCCTAAGACAGAAATATAAGTACGCTGTAAATGTACAAAAGAGCACTCCAGTAGGAATATGGAACATGTTTGCTAAAAGCTTTTTAAATTTCTCCAGCATCTGTAATTCTAAAAAGACAGTAATTACATGAATTTAAGGCAACTAAATAATTTAATAAGGAGGAAAAGCAGACACAGGGGAAAAAAATCCCAACAAATACACTCTTACAGCACAAGGTTTTGAACGGATGAACCTGCTTTCTTAAAGAACACAAGTTACTAAGGGGGACTTCACTAACAAGAGACTAGCGGTTGTACCAGTGTAACATGTTTCAGCATCTCCCAGCACCTTCTGGTGTGATTTAGGCTGGAGCTCTGGAATTGACCTCTGCAGACAAAAATGTCAGTAGCTGTATGTGACCTAGTAACAGAATCATTAGATACGGTGTTCCAAATGCACCAGACCATGAAACATGACAATAAGATCAATGTGTTAGAGTGCACTTCTTTTGTTTGTTCCCAATTTCAACACACAATCCTTATTAGAAAACAGTGCAGCACATGGACAACAGCAGGATTTAAGCATGTTTTCTAAATATCTTAAGAGGCACAAGTTATTGAAGTTTGAATATTGCTAATATGGTCTATGTCCCCTCTCAGCTCCTTCTGTCCCTGGCAGGGCATGGAAGCTGGAAAGTCCTTGCCTGGTGTAAGCCCTGCTCAGCAATAACTAAACCATCAGTGAGTTATCAACATTCTTCTCATCCTAAATCCAAAACATAGCACTATGCCAGCTACTAAGAAGAAAATTAACTCTGTCCCAGCCAAAACCGTGGCAAGGTGTAAGTATTTAAGCACTAACCACAGAGAGTGGGAGTCTGTGTTGGGATTAGGATTTTGTTTTAAACAACAAAAGCCAGCATCAAAAACTGCTAAAGCAGTGATCTTTACAGCACTCTCAAACCAGATGTAGGTTTTGGTAATCTATTTCCTTCTGCAAACAACCTGGTCGATGAACTTTGGACAAGTAACTAAATGTGCTCTGGAAGGTGCAGTGCTCCCACTACAGGGACCTGCATTCAGTGATTTCTGTTAGGATCGTACTGAAGTGGAAGTGCTGGATAATCTTTAAAGAAGAACATTCAAAATTAGGAATTTCTTAGCTAATAAATCTCAGCTTGCTTGAACAACTTGCTACATTTTTCTCCGGAAGAGCCCAATAGTTCGAATGATCAATGACTATATCGTTATGACCAAATGGCATCATAATGATACAGAAGCACAGCCCACCTGTTATTGATAGCAGGGTTGGAACCTCATTTACCAGCTTTAATGTCTGTGCAACACTGTGCTGTCTGTCCAACACGCACTAATCAATTTAAAGAATACTAAAATTATAGCTACAGTAAATTCCTGGATATCCTTTGCCCATGCATTGAACAGTGGAGTCAGAGAGCCCCCAGTAGGTTGGAAACATAGCCTTGTTTTACCTAACAAGCCTTAGGGTGCTATACAATATGGCAAACGTCAATCTGAATCTAAGTTTACAGAAACTGGTAACAGCTACAGACTGTAGTATGATTTTTTTTCAGCTGTCTACAGCAGACAGGAAGCACAGTCTTGGGAAACCATCATAGGTTAAAGCAACTGAGGTGAGAGAGAAGTGATTTTCCAGCAAAACAGATATATTCACTTCTCTCAGATAAATTACCAATACTTTTTACTAGCCATAAGTTATGAAAATAGTGTACTCCTCCAGGATGGTACCCTTCTCACATCAAGCTTATCTTCATACAGAAGGTTTGCATCTGCAAATGCACTGAGATTGTCTTTGAAACTCAGACACAAAGTTGTCTTCACTGGACAGTCAGTAACCTGCCAGGGAGTTTTAAAGGTAGGACCTTAATCTTTAACTGTAAGACATCCATATCCATCTCTCAAAGTTACATACCAGTGAATTCAGAAGTTGTGTAATAAAAAGTATACTACTGTACTGTACCAAACTATTTTTTATTTGCTCATTGCATTGCATGGCCAAGATTATAAGTAGAAGTTCTCTAAAACATATTGTGGCTGTCTGGCTTCTCTGGGGCAGATCCCTGGAATCATCTTGGTTCCTGGCTCTTGCAGGTCACTACTGATTGTCATTTACGCAATGCTAGAGCGCTACTAACGGCTCAAAAGAGCATCAACCTCTAGACTTGAGTTCCAGCATTACTTCCTACTTCCAGACGAATGGAGCAGTTGTGCTAAAAGAATACAGATCATGTGTTCTAATGAGGAATTCCCTCTAATGAGGAATTCCCTCTGCAACATCAGGTACTTCTCAGGACAGCCAAATCCTCAGCCAGCAGTGCTTTCCAAGTTCACTAGCACTTCTGTTTTATTAACTTCTTTTAGCATCCCATAACAGAATCAGTTCGAGAACCATGTTCACTGTAGCATGGAGCAACACCAGATAGCAAAACATTTAAGAGCGGGTTAGGGGGTGTAGTTGCAATGGCATCTCATTATGATAATATTCAAAAACCAAACCAAAGCAAAACCAACAAACCAACAACAAAAAACCAGCCTGGCTACCTTTGAGTTAAAGGCCCCATATACACAAACACTTTCCTTCCTTTCCCCAGAACAACATCTCCCCATATAAAGGTTGCTCATTTTGTCCTGTCTATGCTAAACAAATTGGGGGGAGGTGGGGAGGTGGGAGGGGGATGAAATCGCTCACTCCCCATCTTCTGTTCCCTTTGCTTTGAAGGCTCACACAATATGTCGACGGAGATTACTTCTATAAATAGAAAATCTTCCCAAGACACTATTTTTCCCTTCATATTTTTGTGTTCACTCAGTTGGTTGAAAATATGCCTAGTATCAAATTAAGACTATAGGGCTGAGAAACAGATGATGCTAGTTTTAAATCATAAGGCTTAGAAAAAGACACTTCAAGATACCAGGAACATCTGCCACTTTTCATACAGGAGTATAACAACATCAAACCCTAAATGACAGCAGTACATGTCATTTGTACTGGCATTTTCATTCACTCTCCCTTGTTAATATTGCAATTTTGGCCAATCATAGGAAGCATGTTTTATATTATTTTTAAAAGCTAGAAAAACAGAGATGGTAGCCTGGTGAGAGACAAAATCCCCCATCCAAAAGCACAGATGCTGACAGGCAGAAGAATAAAAATAAAACTTCACAATTGACAGCGATAGGCTAAAATCATGCCTTCTCATACGCCTTCTCAGAGTTATCCTTGAGAAGTTTTCAGATGTCTTCTCAATAACAAAGTATTGCTAGGGCAGCATTTATTACAGTATCTTCTTGGCATTGCTTATGTTGAAAATCAAAAAGAACGTACTAATAGTATCTAGATGCAAAGAAAAATTGGAACATACTAAAGTGATCTGCTGCATCTGTTGGCAAAGCCTTTTGCAATGCTGTATAATTTTACCCCTGAAGAGATCAGAAAACAGGTTCAGAAGAAATAAGAATAATAGCTCCTTTTTACTTCCCTACCATTCAGGGTCAAGAAACTGAATTATTATTTTTTCCTTAATTTTGCAGAGTCTTCTACCTCAAACATCTAACAAAAGACAAATACAGACTGTGATTCAAATGCAACATATATTTTTTCAGAAGTTTACCTACATTAACATTTTCCCCAAATCTAAGTAGTTAAGAGTTCTCAATTTTAAACATCAAGATCGAAAAAACCTGCAAGCAGCATCAACAGGAGGCCTTTAAACAGCTAACCATTCACAGGCACCACTGCCTGTAAAATACCACTCACATCAATGATTATTCTAAATACGTTCTTTGACTTCTCATTTTCCAATATTTTTTGTTTTAATCACAGAGCATGTTAATACAGGTGGTTTTGCCGTTCTCCTTTACTGAATATTCATCTTTACCATTTTTAAGGGCAAGAACTTTTAGTAGCTACACATTTCTTTAAGATAGAGCTATAAGTTATATCAGTTCTACAAGCCTGCATAGCATCAAGCAAAATATTCAGCATTTCTTTTTCAGATTCTGTCCAATTATATTCTATATGGTTCTTTCCATAGTTGTTTTCAGAAAGATAGCTTGCACTCAAATCTGAGAAATAAATGCAGTACTATAGACTTGACAAAACAGACCGGTACATACAAAAAGGAGCTAAAGATGTCACTTGAAAGAAACATTGTAAAAGACTCTCTGAAAAGGTTTTACTGTTTTGATCAAAATCAGTGATCTAGTGCACAGAAGAAAAAACCAAATCATTCTTTTTCTCCCCCCTTCAAAATTCACTATGTAGTGTTAGCTGTCCCCTCTAAGAGAAGGAATATACAACAGAGATTTATGGTTACTAAAGCTGTACAAGCCTTCCTGTTTCTGTTTTAAGTCTCTGAATAAATGCACTCCCACAAGTGAGGGTCCTTCTTACCAGGCATATGGTAAACCTTACAAATAACATTTTTAGAAATGACTGAATTGTGGAAGTGCAACCTCATTGTTGGTTCAGAGAATCAGGGTCAAAAAGTTTTCATAAAATATGGTAGCCTACTGATCATGACAAAGGCTTCATACCTTGTCTGACAGAAGTATTCATCCTGAATTCATTTTAGAGGGTTTGCAATACACTTAGCCATCAGCTACATGTTTTCTTTGGTTCCTATATTTTATTTTGTTTTCTTGTTGAAATCCCATCCACTAAAAGAAAAAAAAACGTAACTATTTGCAACTTGTTTTTTGTTTAGCCATTCCATTACTGTGTAGACAAATTATAAATTAGTCTGACGATTTAGACAGAAAAAACTCTACAGAGTTTTTACCTGTATGTACCACAGAGAATATCTTTGATCAAGGTTTATAAGCAAAGACCACTTCCCAAGGATTCATGCCAGCTTCTTAAAGAAAAATCAATATATTCTGGCAGGGAGCATCTGGAGGATTAGCTTTTTGATTTAACAAAGCATCCCTCACTCGGGGACTTAGGGCTGTTTGAAGCTTGCAGATCTTAAATCACACTTCAAATTTAAGAGTGAGCTTACCTGTTTCCCTAAATACAAGTCCTAGGAAAGCATTTTTGCATTTGTAACCCAGGAAAACAAGAGTTGACACCCTTCAGATTTTCTGTTTTGTTGTATGCAGATCCAGCTGAATTACTTAGTCTTTCTATATGACAGAATTCTTTCACAGTAAAAAAGCTCAGAGAATTAAAATATGTATCTGCACTGACAGAATTCAAGTACTTTAACAGAAGGTCACTTGTTAATATTGAAATAGCCAGTGCCTTCTTTCTTCCCAGCAGTTTGAGTGCCTCCTTGTGCATAACCACCTTGTCAAAGGCACGTGCAGAAGGACTGCTTGTCCCTTTCCTTTCCAGAAGGACACCAACTTGACATAATGCTGAGGAAGTACAAAAAGGAACAAAATTATGTAACATCTATTGAAACCTTAGTGTTTAAATACCCTTCCACCAAGGCTGTTGGAAAAAGTGATTTTTATTGAGCTATGGAATCCAATAAAACTCCAACACTGCAAAGGCTCTGGGACTGCCTTAAGTAATAATGTATATATGACTAGGAAGTCAGTTTTTACACTGTATAGGCTAATTTTTTTTCTTTTTAATCTAGAATTTAAGTTATCTTTTCTCTAGATAAGAACTTCATAGAAAGATTATTACCTAATTAGAAATCAAAATCTTGTCTTACTGGCAAGAGCAATAAGGCCCTCAAACACATTTGAAGATCTGGAGCAAATTGACTTGGGAGTACAAACAGCTACCTTTGACTGAGATTTAAAACCTTACCTATCAAGATCACTTTTGAAAAGATGGCTGAAGTTTATGAATCATTTAGATTTTATGTGCTTATTCTCTAAGTGAAACACAAAATACATTATTATTAATTGTTGGCTTAAAACCCAACTATTTCACCTCTGCTCACCAAATGAAAAAAAAAAATACGTACTGGTGGTAAATACTCCTTTTATAGAAGGTCTAATTTATAGAGATAACTGAATGGCTTACAACTGCTTGTGTCATACTGTATCCGGTGAAACATAGCAACTCTCCCATACTCTGTGGCAAGAAGGTTGTAGTAATTGGGC
>NW_009259977.1:1575417-1578222 GCF_000687185.1 Egretta garzetta
AGTGGGGTTTTTCCCTGCTGATGCATAAAATATTTCTGCTACAAATATTATGTAGCTGCCATGCGTAGCAAACAGCACTGAAAAAAGGTTGTGGTAGGAATGTGCAAAAGAGCAAACAAAGTTCCTCCTATTTTCTCAGCCATGGATAAAAAAAGGAAAAAATATTATTGACAGCTTTTTGAGCAATTCCCAATTAAATTTTTTTTTGTATCTTCTCCACTCTGACACCATACTGACCAACTACCTGAGAAGCATGAGATAGGGAACTGTCTTCCATTGAACTGTTATTGAAGTTTACAGAAGTTCATCTCATGGGAAAAACCCCTCCCCTTAAGGAAGGGGCCTGTAACACCATCCCTATGCTCTTGCACTGTCCTTGACTGTGATCTATTAACTGGGTTCTGGTGGCTACAAACAACTCCTGCAATTGCCCTCTACGGACATTTTTGCTTCATCTCACTACAGTGCCTCTCCATTGCAATACTTCAGAAATGCTGTCCATAAGGTCATCCAAATTCTATGCTGACTCCAAATTGCTTTTTCTTCCAAAATGTGCAACAAAGCAAGCCCCAGGTTATGGAATAAAAGCAAAGAGGCCAAGGACCAACTATCAAATGTTCATAGCCTTGACATGTGGGCTTCCCCACTCCAGATTTGGATAGGAGGTACTTTAATTTCTCTTCTTTAACAAAAAACCACATGAGTACAACACACTTGAAGAAGTGCCTGTGGAAAGTAGGAAGACTCCTCTCTCAAAAGCTACCATGCATAAATGAGCCTTAGGGGCAGCAGCAAGTAGAGATCTATAGAAAGAAGGGAAGAAAAAAATCAATTCTGGCCTCCATAATAGCAAAGGGCAGGTGAGGAGCAGTGAGACTCTATAGCCTCCCTGCAGCTGAACTAAAAGTAGAAAAACACATTTCCAAGCCTTTGAGCAGTATGTGCAGAACACTACTCTTTTCTCAGTGTAATGAGTATTTGCCTCAGCTTGTATAAATGGCAGTTTATGAAAATATTGTGCAGTACAGGATCAGACACCCATGCAGGTGCTGCTTTTGCTCACGTCAGCCTCATCCATGGATGTCTAACAGAAGTCCTGCATTGACAACTCTGACCCTTGAGTAAAAAAGCACAACTTATAATCTTCAGTAGTCATTCATGACATTTAGTCATTATTTCATTCCGCTTTTAGTATTTTTTTTTCCCTGAGGTATGAGTTTCTTGGACTTTTTCAGAGAAATGATCCACCAAGGACAACACAGGCTATCTGTGACAAGTTGAGGTATGTCACAGCGCAGTGCTTGCGTTTCATGCCTACCCCTCGATTCCATTCTTGAGTTTTTCCAGTACCATGAAGACCAAAATGCAATTTCAAATACTGCAATTCAGGACAGAATAATGAGAAGCAGCATGCAGCACTGGGAAAATTAAAAGGGACATTAATTCTGATCTTAAGGAAGCCCAGTCTTTTGAAAGAGTTTTGACTTCTGGATGAGGATGCAGATTTGCTGCTTTCTGAGCCTTTAGCTTGGTGACTACTGAATAGATCTTAAAAAAACAAGTGTGCCAGAGGCAAATACTACCTCTCCCTTTGCTGAGCTAATTGGGAGGTGATAAACTCAAGCTATTATCACAGTGTTTGAGCTTGCCCTAATTACATCACTCTGAACTAATCAACTTAGAACAGGAGAGCCAAAGAAGTGCTGCTTAAGAACAGTGTCTTGGGCTGAAAATGGAATTTCAAGACTAAATAGGAGTGTCCAGTGCCTCTTTCTTGTCCAGGATAGGGGAGAGCCAGATGCAGACCTTCCTCCCACCTGCCACAAGTTCAACTATTTATATGATGCATGACAATTCCAACACAAGAAAGAAGAATTGACTTACAATAGCTAACTTGTGGCATCGCTTAGCACAGAGGTGTTCCAGTACCTGATAGGATCAAATGAAGTACACACCAAACTTGGACTTTGTACACTACAAATGCAAGTTCAGGTTATTGACTACACTGAAGCACACCTATCTCTGGTTTCTATTTAGGAGGAAGACCAGAAATAACATTCTATTATGTTACATCAAACATAAAACAAATCTGGAAACTTAGTATTTATTAACAACTGTATTCTAGGCAGCCCAAATTTCTCAGATCTCTACAGCTTTAAATTAGAAGACTTGAGGGAACTGGGATGGAAGCAGACACTGATTACTTTCACATGCTGGAGTCCACCATTGCAATAACTAAGGATTCTTCCGTAAATTTTCAACGAGAGAGCGGGACAAGTTGTGTCACACAGCAGCCCCATGGCTGCAGTGTTTAGCAGCATCACCCCCGTTTAAGTTCAAGAAGACTTCAGTGATCCCCCCCCCCAGACTAGAAACCCATTTCTGATCTAACTTTAGTGTCAAATTTGACATTCAGAGATCAGTAGACATTCTAGCATATTTAATCCAAAGTGACTTGGAAGCATATGCTAGCTCTTCTGATCACCACTCCAAAATTGTTTTCAGATCTCAAGATTTATCCTGACAGATCTTGTCAGTTTGGTGCCCATGTATTTTGAGAAAGAGAAGCAGCAGAATACACTTAAGACAATCACAGCAGAGAAAGGTAACAACATAGTGTCCTGGTTTCGGCTGGGATAGAGTTAATTTTCTTCACAGTAGCTAGCATGGTGCTGTGTTTTGGATTTAGTACCAGAAGAATGTTGATAACACACTGATGTTTTTAGTTGTTGCCAAGTAGTGCTCAGACTACTCAAGGACTTTTTGAGCTTCTCCTGCTCGGCCAGGTGCATAACAAGCTGGGAG
>NW_009259977.1:1578540-1579827 GCF_000687185.1 Egretta garzetta
GGGCGGGGGGGGGGGAGTGAGCGAGCGGCTGCATGGTGCTTAGTTGCCAGCCGGGTTAAACCATGACACATAGAAAAAAAATATTCTTCTTTAAACAGCAAAACAGTTTTTAAAGCACACTTTTCCAATACAAGAAGTATTAGTTTGCTTTAAAAGGCAATTTGCGCATCATGATAGATCCAAGTCAAACCCACACCCTTTTCAGCAACTGTATCCAAAAGCCATTCTCTCACAGACATTTGTAACTACAAATGTTATTTCCTCCGGATATACTAATGCTGGCAGTGTTATTTGGATTATAGCTACAACATAACTGAAGTTCCAGTACTTACAGGTTAGGAAAAAGTTCTGAGGGCAAGATTTGATTTTTTTCTTTTCTATTTAAGAGTTGTCATTAGAATCGCCCAACTTCAAGAGCAATACAACATAGCAATAATCATTTCAACTAATTCAACAGTATCATAAGTATTTGCTCAGTGCCAGGTATGTGACCAAGAGGAAGACATCAATCAAACAAATAAGCATTAACCAGACTACCTTGAAAATGGAGTTTATGCAATATCCATTCCAGACGTTAAGGCTGCTGAAGTTTCAGGCATGAACAGATTAGATTTGCAATTACACCTTTCATTTCCATGCAGCAATGAACCATTTGTGACTTCTTGTAATTAAATCCTTTTCAAGCCACCGTATCTTTGGATTCCTTTTACAGGAAGTCATCTCCAAAACAAAACAGACATCCATTACAGCACACTCCATGCTGGAAACAAGTGGGTGCTGCTTAAAGCAATAATTAATGAAATAGTCTTGAAATACAGATCATAATTCAAGTCCATTCTCTATTCCCATTACCCACTGTTAGCCAGGAGAAAAATCATGCTGTATCTTGTTTCCTTTCACCCTATGTCCTTTCCTTTCTCCTTTCTTTGCTGTGAAGCCATGCAGATTAAACCAGAGGAGATGTTGTTCATTCATGCCCTCCTCAACCAAATCATAACCTTGCCTGACCTGCTGATTAGGCGAGTAACCATTTCTGTATGGCCAAGACTGCTTCAGTAGAACTCTTCAGAATGTTATTTTGTCTCATCTGAACAGAAGATTTTCCTTCTCTCCCCTTCTCAAGCTAAAAACTCCAAAAATAGCCTACTGATAAGAAAGCTGTCAACTCTGTGACATGGACTGGCAAATGATCCTATCTTTTTTTTCTATTTTCACATACAAGCCCATTACCAAGAACATCATGACTACAGGCAGCTCCTGCCTCTGCCCTCCTTTTGAATGAAAAAA
>NW_009259977.1:1580406-1592978 GCF_000687185.1 Egretta garzetta
AGTGAGCGAGCGGCTGCATGGTGCTTAGTTGCCAGCCGGGTTAAACCATGACACATAGAAAAAAAATATTCTTCTTTAAACAGCAAAACAGTTTTTAAAGCACACTTTTCCAATACAAGAAGTATTAGTTTGCTTTAAAAGGCAATTTGCGCATCATGATAGATCCAAGTCAAACCCACACCCTTTTCAGCAACTGTATCCAAAAGCCATTCTCTCACAGACATTTGTAACTACAAATGTTATTTCCTCCGGATATACTAATGCTGGCAGTGTTATTTGGATTATAGCTACAACATAACTGAAGTTCCAGTACTTACAGGTTAGGAAAAAGTTCTGAGGGCAAGATTTGATTTTTTTCTTTTCTATTTAAGAGTTGTCATTAGAATCGCCCAACTTCAAGAGCAATACAACATAGCAATAATCATTTCAACTAATTCAACAGTATCATAAGTATTTGCTCAGTGCCAGGTATGTGACCAAGAGGAAGACATCAATCAAACAAATAAGCATTAACCAGACTACCTTGAAAATGGAGTTTATGCAATATCCATTCCAGACGTTAAGGCTGCTGAAGTTTCAGGCATGAACAGATTAGATTTGCAATTACACCTTTCATTTCCATGCAGCAATGAACCATTTGTGACTTCTTGTAATTAAATCCTTTTCAAGCCACCGTATCTTTGGATTCCTTTTACAGGAAGTCATCTCCAAAACAAAACAGACATCCATTACAGCACACTCCATGCTGGAAACAAGTGGGTGCTGCTTAAAGCAATAATTAATGAAATAGTCTTGAAACACAGATCATAATTCAAGTCCATTCTCTATTCCCATTACCCACTGTTAGCCAGGAGAAAAATCATGCTGTATCTTGTTTCCTTTCACCCTATGTCCTTTCCTTTCTCCTTTCTTTGCTGTGAAGCCATGCAGATTAAACCAGAGGAGATGTTGTTCATTCATGCCCTCCTCAACCAAATCATAACCTTGCCTGACCTGCTGATTAGGCGAGTAACCATTTCTGTATGGCCAAGACTGCTTCAGTAGAACTCTTCAGAATGTTATTTTGTCTCATCTGAACAGAAGATTTTCCTTCTCTCCCCTTCTCAAGCTAAAAACTCCAAAAATAGCCTACTGATAAGAAAGCTGTCAACTCTGTGACATGGACTGGCAAATGATCCTATCTTTTTTTTCTATTTTCACATACAAGCCCATTACCAAGAACATCATGACTACAGGCAGCTCCTGCCTCTGCCATACTTTGGAATGAAAGACTATTCATCCAAGGAAAATACTGACTGGCATAAGTTGAATGCAACTCCAAAAGGTACTTAAGCGCTTCAGTGTTTCTCAGGAAAGCCAGTGATATCAGTGGGTCATTAGCATTAACAGTTTTCCTCTAGAGATCCACTCTAGTTGGGCCTTGCTATTTGCTAATGAAGACATAGCCAAAGAAAATAAGTTTTCTTTATTTCTAATCAGTCGAGGACTCACTGCAGCAGAACAGTTTCTTTCTACTTATACAGGCTCAAATGCAGCACAAGCAAGTATGTCTGACTCAATGAATTAACAAACTTAGTCTGAGACCATCATAACAAGTGTAAACTACAAGAAATACACAGAGAGTATAGAGCACCTCACTTACAGAAAATTATTTGGTTAGATCCAGCAGCATTTCCACAGAAAAACTAAATTTAGAGAAGTTTCACATCACTGAAAGAACACATATGGAAACCTTGAATGCTCTTAGTTATAAAACAAGATGAGAAAATGGTTTGCCTCTCTATAGTATGCTGGTATGATGCACATTCAATACAACTTAATATTCACTTAAATAATACAGTCAGTAGAGCCTATTGCTGCTTCATTATCAGTTTAATATTGACTAATTAAGTAGCATTTAAAATGCAGGTGTAGTGTAATAAGATGGTAGTTGCTATTCATTTTGTGCAGGTCAAATACACAATTAAGTTCAGCTTCTAGATCACACTACAGAGCATTACATGAGTAGCAATTACTTTTGAATCACACATCCTCTGGCATAGCACTTCAATTACACTTAATTACTTGGTAGTTGCATACGAATGAGTTGAAGCAAGATTTATGATGCTGAAAATATATTTCCATATGTACTTTAACATCTTCCAGTTCTTATGTACTAGAAATGTAGGATTCAGGCTTTTCCAGTGCTTACCGAAACATTTACACTTACTTCTGTTTAGATATCTGTAGCCCCATGCCTTAAAGTACCCTTAATTCAGTCTCCAAATTCAAATTCAGCACTGATCATAATTTATAATGATCCATAACTGAAAAAAACAGTAGGATTAGACACATGTCTAATTTTCTACAGCCAAATGGAAGAACCACCAACACCCAGAATCTGAAGTGAAATAAAGCCAAACAAAACCCAGGCATACCATACACATATATTTGAATAGTCAGGGCGATTCACCATGAGAAAAGCATCCCAAGAAAGTGAGGGATTCTTTTTATCCAGTCTGAGTTTCCTGACACAAAGATAAACACTGAGAGTCTTCAGCCTGGAAAAAACACACTCTGTCAAAGTCATCTTACCAGATTCAGTAGAGTGGTGAGTACAAGTTAAAGGCCTATGATATTCAGAAATTAACATTAAGTGATCAGATGTTCCCAGTTTTATACCACAAAAAGTTCTAGAATCTTTAAATCCTTGAAGTCCTGTTCATTCCAGGATCTCTTCACATCACTGCAAAGAAGTAGTTATAAGTATAATACAAATAAATGATTATATTGAGAAGCACAGAGCCCAATTCTGAGAAGAGAAAGAACACTTTTAAATTTTTACTCAAATGATCAATAATAGGATGTATAAAAGCAACAGGAATCTCACTACTGATTTGTTTTGATTTTACATTAGATGCAAAGTGCCTGTTATCATGAGAGCCAAATTTCTAAGGAGGGGATTTTTCACCTGAATGAATATTAAACAAGGAACTAAACTGATTTTCCCATTCAATAGCAGAAAAAAACCACCAAAGAATATTCGATCCAAAGATTTTATTTGCACTGAATTTTGAAAGAAAGTATGCTCATGTCACTCAAAAAATAAATCATGCTTCATACTGGAACATTTACTTAATAACATGGTGAATGTCAGTTAAAGATTTCTGCTGCAATATTAAACCTCAGAAAATAAAGAGTAAATCTCTAAGCATTATTACTCTGTGATAAAACTATACATATTGAAAAACAAAAATTCTAAAATAAAAGCTGACTCGCAGTGTGGGAACTCTAGCAATATACAGAGCTGTTCTGGTTTAGCCCCAGTCAGAAACCAAGTCCCACCCAGCAGCTCAGTCACCGCCCCACCCAGTGGGATAGGGGAGACAAATAGAAGAGCAAAAGAAAGAAAACTCATGGTTTGAGATAAGAACAGTTTAATTACTGAAATAAGATAAAATAATAATTATAATAAATTGTAATTAAAAGGAAAACAACAAGAGAGAGAAACAAAACCCAGGAAAATTAAGTGATGCAATTGCTCACCACCCACCGACCGATGCCCAGCCGGTCCTCAAGCAGCAATCGCTCGAGGGGAGAATTGGCCAGGGGGAGGCCAACTCCCCCCCAGTTTCTATACTGAGCATGACGTCATGTGGTCTGGAATAGCCCTTGAGCCAGTCGGGGTCAGCTGTCCTGGCTGTGCCTCCTCCCAGCTTCTTGTGCCCCTGGCAGAGCAGGGGAAGCTGAAAAGTCCTTGCCTGGTGTAAGCACTGCTCAGCAACAACCAAACCATCAGTGAGTTATCAACATTCTTCTCACACTAAATCCAAACCACAGCACTATGCCAGCTACCAGGAAGAAAACTAACTATCCCAGCCAAAACCTGGACAACAGCCTAATTGTGTGGCCATCTGCCTTCCACTTAGCAGTGGATGATCCTAACATACACAGAAGACCGAGTACCTGTGAGACTGAAGTCTGCTTTGAAAGTCTGGAAAGAACATTTGAACTACACTAACAAAATGAGTTTTGATCTTTGTTTTATTTTTACAGACTGAAAGGAAGTTTCAGTACCATTAAATGCATGCCATTTTTTCAAAGTAGTATTTTAATAAATTAGTTCTCCTAAGAGTGGCAGTTGCTTTCCAGAAATCAACTCCTCTGCATTTTTTCTCCCTGGGGAGCAAACTACAGCAAAGGATGTTTTTTTGATTAAAATGCCTATCGTTCTGCCTGTAGGAATGGCCTTAATTTTCCAGATAAGAAAGGCTTGAATGTCAGATCTGATAAGCCTATTAATTCCAGTTTATAAAACTGTGCCATTTATGCTGTCTTGTAGGTCAAAAAAGAATAGCTTTCTCAATGATCAAAGTTATTATTAGTCTGCAGTTATCTCTGAATAATAGGTCAAACTCACAAGCATGTTCACTTCCGTGGTATCTGCTGAAACAAGGATCTTAGTTAGCAAAGCAAACAGATCCAAACAGTGTCAAGCATGAAGCAATTGATTTGCAATCTTGTTTTCCAACAGCACAGTTTGCAAACTGGATTCTACGGGCTCCATAAAGTGCAAAATTATAAATCTGGCATTTTAATATGACACAGAAGCCATTATTACACATATCTGCATATAGTTAGACACCTGAGTAATAAAATGGTTTCATAGATCAGCAAATATTGAAACCAGGTGGTATTCCTATGATCATCTAATATATCATCCAGTGATTCCCATACTTGTGTGAGCACATTCCACTCAGTATTCACCTCATCTAGTCAACCAAATGCTCACCTGTTAACTGACTCAGTTACTATAGATTGCCTTTAACCTGCTAGGAGATGAACAGTATACCTGAAGCAATCATGGTCTTAGACACAAGATATTTCTTGATGGCACTGTGGAAGGACAGTTTATTTTGTCTCTTTAAATGTAACAAAGAAATCAAATGTATTGGGTTTGCGCAGCAAGGTTTTGGTAGCAGGGGGGCTACAGGGGTGGCTTCTGTGAGAAGCTGCTAGAAGCTTTGCCTACATCCAACAGATCCAGTGCCAGACAGCTCCAAGATGGACCCGCCACTGGCCAAGGCCATCAGCAGTGGTGGTAGCACCTCTGGGATAGCACAGTTAAGAAGGGGAAAAAGTTGCTGCACAACAGGCTGTGACCCCATGGGAAGCCTGCACTGGAGCAGGCTCCTGGCAGGACCTGTGGCCCCGTGGGGAGAGGAGCCCAGGCTGGAGCAGGTTTGCTGGCAGGGCTGGTGACCCCGTGGGGATCCACGCTGGAGCAGTCTGCTCCTGAGGGACTGTACCCTGTGGGAGGAATGTACCCATGCTGGAGCAGTTCATGAAGAACTGCAGCCCATGAGAAGAACCCATGTTGGAGCAGTTTGTGGAGGACTGTCTGCCATGGGAGGGACCCCATGCTGCAGCAGAGGAGGAGTGTGAGGAGTCCTGCCCCTGAGCAAGAAGGAGCGGCAGAGACAGCGTGTGATGAACTGCCCCAACTCCCATTCCTTGTCCCCCTGCACCACTGCAGGGAGGAGGTAGAGAAATCGGGAGTGAAATTGAGCCTGGGAAGAAGGGAGGGGTGGGGGAAGGTGGTTTTAATGTTTGGGTTTAGTTCTCATCATCCTAGTCTGATTTGATTGGTAATAAAGTAAACTAATTTCCCCAAGTGAAGTCTGTTTTGTCCGTGACAGTAATTAGTGAATGATCTCTCCTTGTCCTTACCTCGACCCATGAGCCATTTGTTATGTTCTCCCTCCCCTGTCCTGCTGAGGAGGGGGAGTGATAGAGCAGCTTTGGTGGGCACCTGATGCCCAGCCAGGGTCAAGCCACCACATCAACCCACTGGGCAGAAACCTGCAGGGACTTTGAAATTAAGATCAAAAGTTGCAAAGGCAACTACTTGGAAAACAAGGTAAGTAGTTTTGCAACCACAGTTTGAATTCTAGATGAATTCGCATCACTTTTTAAATAGTGGAGTCCCAAAAAGCCACCTCATCAAGAGCCTGCTTAAATTTACTACCATACACATTCAAAAACTTCTTGATACTATTTTTCCCATACACTAAGCTGACAGATAACATGATCCAGTATACGATTCCTTAGAAACACTCTGCTGCAGTTTAAGATTGTTGTAATACTTTCTTCACTATGCCCATGACCCCAGGAGGAAAAACTTGATTCTGATGCAGTGTGCACAAGATTCTCTCTACTCTTCAGAAAAGCAATGAAACATGCACCTGACTTTGAGGATGTGATTACATCCACCCTATTTTACAGTATGCTTTCAGTACCACTGATTTAAGTGGAACTTACACAGTACTGAAACGCATGCATAAGCGCTTTCCTAAGCCAAATCAAATCCTCTGTTTGAAGAATCGTGACCTTACAAATATGCCCTCAGTAGTTATGGAGGGCAAAATTAAGCTGCATTACCATGTGAAAATAAAAGCAAGAAAGGACAACTTAGAAATGTCTTCAAGTTACTGTAAATATCACAGAAGCAGTCCATACACAGAAATTAGCAACAACAGGAGTAACTATAGGAATTCACAATTTAAATTAATTTTTCAGAGACACTGCTAATGATTGGGGTGTGTTTTATATATATTGGTATTTAGTTTTCCATAAGCACATAAATTTTCAGAATGGGGTAGGGCGTTTTCTGTAAAGGAGGCACTATTCTGAAAGAACAGGCATATTACAGCTGCTGCCCCTGGAGAGAACAACTGCACACCCTATGCCAGGCATCTTGCAGGAGCAGGATCACAGCACACAGCTTTCACCTGTCACTACAACAGGCTGTGTAACCAACTTGGTTGAGGAAGCTGGGCAACCATGTCCTAAGGAACTGTTTTTCTTAGTTTTAATAATAAAAAAAGTGGGATAAATCACTTAACTGCTTCCACCTACATGTTATTCCAAGAATTGCTTTTTCAAAGGATTTTGTTTTTATTTATACAGCATCTTTTTTCTTCCTTTGATTAATGGCAGTGTTGCACTTATGTAGCATTCCTCTAAAAAAATGTAACGAGGTTAGCCATTTTTTTTCTCAAAAAAGTGCTACTACTGTGAATTATTTTTAAAAATGCTGATTACATCCACTTCACAGATAGGTGGAGCCTTTTTTCTGAAGATGAGGCCTCTGCATAGTGAATCCATTAATGATAGCACACACGTAGAGTGCAATCTACAAGATCAGGCACAAACCAGTAATTTCCTGTTGAATGAGTTATGTCAAGATTGTCTTGCTATAATAGTTCCAAGTATTTAATCAGGCTTTTCAAACTATCTAAATCTTTTACAAAGAACAATGGAAGAAGAGATTGAAGAACTTGTGCAAAACGGTCATTCAATCTTAATCTCAGTAAGAATGCAAATTTATCTTCAAAGAACATTCAAAATAGTGACAATAATATTTTAGCACTTGTCCTCAACACCTTCTCAAAAAAAGGAATGAAGTCAAATTCCTAGAAAGTGCTCCAACTCATCCTGCCTCGAATGTTCCTTAAGTTCCTAAAATTATTCTGGAAGACTACTGAAAGAAACTAAATGATCCACACTTACTGCCAGCAGCTGAGCATTCTGCATTTTGCTGAAATGGGAGGTGAGACTCCAGTGCTGTGAGCTCATCTGCCAGAACTCAAAAGGTTATTAATGAAGAGGATACACAAAGTCATCTCTCACAGTAAAGCTTGATCTGGCAATCCATTTAAAACTTCGATTGATTTAAAAGAATTTTCTTTGAAGTGAGTATCAATGCTTCTAAATTTCTAGTTTTTAAATCAAGACACTTATAACATTTTTGTTTATTCTTGAAATTCCATACTGCTTGAAGTGATGGAATTATTTCAGAAACTCAGCTTTACTAAAAATTCAGCTTTAAATTTACATTCTTGTGTAGCAGCTTACATTCCTGTTTGTGGTCTTACAAATAAATCTGTCACTAAAATATCACCCAAACAGCTTAAAATGTAGAAGGTAACAGAAAAACTGAATCCAAATTACTTCTTTTAAACTACCATGATTGAAGGCAGATTCATGATTTGAGAAGAGAGCTTTACTTACCGTTTCTAATACTTGGAGCTGGTAATCCAAGAGTAGCTTTATGATAAATCCTACATATTTGTTAGAAGATTTAGAGAGTTTTCCATATATATATACACACACACACTTTTTTCATACTAATTCTATAATTTCTTGTATTTCTTAATGTTAAGTTGTTGGCATTTTTTATAATGCTTAAGGTGACATTTGACAGTTTGGTCCCTACAGATATAACTGTCCTTATTCCTACAGAAACTATTTTTTTTCCCCACAAAATGTGTAGCCCAAAGAACATGATAAATGATAGGAATAACAGCTTCAGGATTACTAAATTTCTTTATTCTTCAAAGTATGTAGTGCTGGATACTTTCCTACGGCAGCTTTTCAGCATTTACACTAGAAAGCTAAAATGGCTATCTAGTATTTATGAAAATAAAGCAAAGTAGAAGAAACAAAGCTGACACTGACACTAACAATATAATAAAAAGGAAGCTCTAAATTCAGCATCCTTAATCACTCGAGGAGATGAAAACATATGCATCTTGAGAAAGCCAGTCAGTTCAGAAGCTTTTTCTTCCAGCTACAAAAGTCTCAGAGGTGAAAGCCAAACGCCTGGAGAACTGTGCTGGCTACTGTAAGCCATATACACCCTGCTCAAGAGGGAAACAAAAGGGCAGGGGGAATGCTGAAAAGAGGCAAGTAGGAAATAAGACCCAGTCACAGGGGATTCCTAAATACCAAGATTCTAAAAACAACTTCAGAAAGGACAGCCAGGCTGAAACATTGATTTGTCCCCTAATTGAAGGCAATGTGATAATGGCCTCAGCACTTCGTTTGGGTTTCAAAGTTCCTCACGTTATTTTGGGATATGACCTCTCTATGCACATGCACAGCAAGACATCTTTCACCAGCTCTCACAAATCACTGTGTGTTGCTGTCAGCCTCTCAGGCCAGTACTCCCCAACAGCATCTAGAATTTAATCTGGACAAAACAATGAGACTTTCTGAAGTACCCATATTAAAAAAGGCAATTCTTGTTATCTTATCTCATTTAGTAATTATAAGATATTGGGACACAGATTTACTTTCCTGCACCCCACCCCCCCGCCAAGACAATAAAGCTTATTTGCAACAGAAGCCTGCCATGTAAGTAGAGCTTGCACACATAGGTGTGTAAAGTCAGCAAAAAAATTCAGTTATCTCCAGCACTCCAATTTATCATTACAACTAGATCAATTTTCTAGGGAACAATTTGTTTATCCTACCTATCTTTTGCACTTGTTGGGAAATGCTTACTTGGAAACATCTTATCATATCCTGCTTCAGGCCACTTCTTATGCTGTATAGCTTCTGACCGTATTCTGCAAGTCACCTGACATGCTATAATGAGGAAAGGACATGGTTTTGCTTTACGGTGGCTGTTTCATCCCCATGAAAACAGCGAAGGAACCTCCCCCGAGGCTGCTCCCAATCTATAAACTGAAGGAATCATCAGGAAAAATTCACTGGCTCCAAAATGAGTTTGGGAATGAGGTACAAAGTTGCATAAATCCTTTATCTGAACATTACATTCCCTCTTTAACACTAGCTTCCACATACACTTAAAATCCTGTGCCTGGATTTGATACGAAATGTATGGATTTGATATGAAATGCAAGACAGCTCATTGGTAACTTTCCCAAAGACATGTTTTAACTCAAACATGCTTGATCTTCTAACAGCTCGGAACTACGAACACCAAGCATGTTACTAAGAAAACTAGTTATGATAAAGGAGGAACACCTTTACAGTACTGCAAAGGCAGTTTAGCTCTTTCCTCTCAGTTTCACAAGAGGAGTTCAGGTCCTCAATTTAACAGAACCATCTGGTACATCTTTCCAGAAGGACAGAATGAGAACCCAGGGGCCAGTTGCCCTCCCAGGCACAACCACTTACATTATAAAACATCAGTTTCCCAGAAGAGACAGTTGCCTCAATTCAGATCTGGTTTGCTGTCTCTATCAAACAGTTTTCCAGGATTTTAAACAATGTTAATGCAGATCTATGTTGTGTTCTGTTTGAGAGGTGGGTTTGGTGCCTGGCTCAACCCACCATTCCTATGATGGAACGAACTCCTGATTCATACCTTGAAGTGATGATTCCCTCCCCCAGATAACAGAAATCCTACTCCAACCACAGGTACCCTAATCAAATAATAAAGTATGAGAACAGCTGTTGGCATCTCCCTGTAGGTTTCAACAAACTTTGTTCCTGCTCCAGCACAGCTACAATTGGTTCCTAATTTGACACTGGCTTGATGAGAGACAGGTCATTTAAAATATCGTTTTAAGGACCATTCCACTCAGTTTGTGTGGCTTCTCAATTTCATCTTTCCCCCAGTGTGTGTAATTTTGCAAAGATCTTTGCATAAAACTTGAGTGGTTTTAAGTATTCATCAGCTCCTGCTGCTCCCTCTCCACCCAAAAGCGTAATACCAACTCTGACACTGCAATCATTTACACAGTAACTAATTGCAAATCAGAGCAAAGATTGTGCCTCCAGGTGAGGAATGAGCACCAGGAACAGATGAACTCTTCAAGATTCCATTTTCAGCAAATGCCCCATACAACAAAGAACAAAAAAATTAAACACAAGAAAACAAACATCGCTATTTGTTTAATGAAATGTTTGTGTCTGTTCTGCAGGAGGTACCAAGGTTCTGTTAATATAAGTGCACTTGTACTCTAGTCTCAGAGAGCTTAAATTTTAAGTTGGGAACATATATAAAAACCAGATTCTGGCTCAGCTCTTTGGAGATTTAGGATGATCCCATTGTCATCTATGGAGTTTTCCGCATCTCCTTCAGTTTAAGGGAAATCAGATCACGTCTAGTGTGTGTTATATAGAAAGCAACCATCTCCCTCAGGCCTAAAAGAAAGGAAATTAGTTACTGTGTTTGCAAGGCAAACTCTGCTGCAGTCATATTGAAAGATTAATTTTGAAGGTGGGAGAGTCTGCCTGGCCTTTGGAGGGCTTCCTGGCACTGAATGCAGACAAAGATTATATTGAATGTGACCCCAAGTCACCTTCAGGCTGTAGCTTAACATATAAGCCCTTTAGAAGAAACCTGGCTTTTATTATCAGCAATAATAAACACACTTCCCAAATTTGCATAAGACCTTTCATCAGAGAAACACATGATGCTTTTCAAACTTTAATTAAATTTTAGTTGAACCTAACGGAGGTGTGCATGTTAAAAGTGTTATTGTTGCTGTTTTATAAAATGGATAATCCTAGAATATGAGAATTTTAACTATCTGCTTTATATTTTAAGAAAGCCACTTTGGGAGACAGGGGACCCTTGACTGTGCTAATATAAGTACAGCTAAAAGCAAGGAAATTTTAACTTCTTTTTAAATTAAAGACGTTGGAGGAAAATTAGCATGCAAAGGGAGAAAACAAAACAGTCAGATACACAGCTGTATTTTTTCTTGGTTTCCTAAGGAAAAATGGATCTTGGGACACCAGACATTAAAGCAGTGGTTTCTGCCATCCATCTACAGGACAGCATCCAGTGCCAACAGGGTACAACCAGGGAGCTCTAGACACAACAAAAGTCACAGGTTAAACCTTGTGGTGAGTACCAAATAATATGAACATTGTCAAAGACAAAGCAAAGCTGTTTAAATAGAACCTGACATCCAGCTCCAGCAAGTCACACTCTTAACAGGTCTCATCCTCTGTTACTATGACTTTAGTGACTGATTTCTTGGTATGCAAAGGGAGCACAAACACTACCTTTAGATTTTGGGGAAGAAGCCTCAAGAACAGTGAAGTACCTTGGGAGCTTCATGACAATTCCTTGCATTAGTTCCCTCTCTTCTTGACACCTCTGACAAAAGCAGACTGTTTCCACTGTTTATTCCCTTACATTTTATCTGTACTCCCCCACCAACCAACTTCATCTCTTCAACTGGGAGGCTTTACTTCACCAAATCACAATTTCTTTGCTAGGTGAAAGAAATGAAATTCCATCATTCTGCCTCCAAATCCCCTTTAAAGTTTCTGTAAATAATAAACTGTCTGCATAAGAAAGACTGTTCAAATGATTTTATGTAAGTTGTTATTACAGATGAAACTTGAAGCTTTTGACACTTGAAGCTGTTGGACACTTTTTTGACACTTCAAGCCCTTCACACTAGAAGCTTTTGAAATTACATGCCTAAAAGGTACTATATAGTAAGTCCATGTTTATGTGATGTTTTCATTGTTTGTTTTTGTGATGAGAATAGTCTAGACACTGACTTCTGCCAATTTCTATGTTGCCTGAGACAGCTACTATTACCAGACAGCAAACCTCACTGACTTCACAGTAAGGCTTACCCAAATGTCCATTTCTTTGAAAATTTTCTTGGTCCTATTGCTGACTAGTCTAAATGGACACTGTGCTAACAATGTATCCTGCAACAGACTTAGGATAAATGGTCTCTCAACCATCTGCCAGCAGGAACCATGCTTTATATGCCCAGAAGCGTCCACTCTCCTGCTCCCAGTGGAAGAGC
>NW_009259977.1:1593174-1607391 GCF_000687185.1 Egretta garzetta
GCGTAAGGAATACATTTCAAAAGTTCAAACTAAAGAGGAGGGAAAGAAAAGATTAGTGAATTTTCAAAGTCCTGTAGACAACATGCACTTTCCTGAGATGACAGGAAACAGATCTTAGCCCAAGGAGTAGGGTCAGTAATTTAAAAAGTTGAAGGCTTTTGTTTATAGGCCAAACATGCATATTTCATTTCCAAGATTGCTTAAGTCAGCATGCCAAAATTACACAGTAATCAAGTAGGGTGTTTTGGACTTTGGGCTCAGAAAGAAAGTATTTCTGGCAATTATGAGAACTGATTCGAGACTAAAGTAGCAACAAGGATGTACACACATTTGCACAATCACATAATACATATGCAACTAATTCAATTCTGCAGCCACTGAATTGGTATAGTGTTCAAATCTCAATACTAATTTAGTAACCTCTAACAGTTACTTCTTTAGAACCTCCAGATGAAGGGCTGAGGATTAGCATTTGAAAAAGTCCCCTTCCTTTAGCAAACAGATTTAATAGCAACATGTTTAGCAATTATGCAGCTGGTATAAAAAAAAATCTACTTTAGCAATTTAAGTAAATGCTCGTTTTACGAAAACAAGCTTTAAGAAAATAAACAGATAATAGGATGCTATCATTTGCATATGTGGAATTCCGATGAAGACTGCCATATATTGAGAAAATGGACCAATCAGTATGAAATACCATTAATTGCTGTATGGTTGTTTTTTTTTTCTAGGTAGTTTGAGTAAAGATACTGTTCAGTGGGATTATGGCTTTTTCCTAGTGAAAAATCCCAAACCAACCCATGCATCTGTCCTCTCAGCATTACCAGGCATCCCACTTCCCTAACCTTGTGCAATAGCTGTTCCACAAAATGAACTTCCCAGCACGTGTGAACCTTTAATGTTATAGTATAGCTCAATCTGTTGCAGCAGAGGCAATACTGTAGCGCTAACACCGCTAAAAGAACATTAATATGGCATGGGAGGAAACTAAGAACTAGCTAGGCTGCATAGCCAAACTGCCACCATGCCCTAACAACATTCTACTTCATCCTCTTGAAAGGTATCAATAGTCAAACTTGTACATACAGCTCCCAGCTGAACTCAACTCTCCTGTTTGCTGACAGTCCCTCACTGCTTTCCCTTTGCCTTGTTCAGAGCACTCAGTGATGATTCCAACCACCCATAGAAGTGAGGTTTCTTTTATATGGGATTTAGACATTAGTTGTATCTTCAGTAAACAGGTCACTCACATTTTTCTATGAAATACATAACAAACTGCCAGCAGTATCACACAATCCCACTACAGTGACCAAGAAGCTGAAGACCACATTGGCCCATAATTTATTTCAGCCACACAGTCGGTTTTTTTCTGGTTTTTGTTGGTTCGGTCTTGTTAAAAGCTTCCCTGCTAAGAACAATCCACACTGTACATATCCTCAAGGGAACAGCTTTAGCAGCTACCCTATATATACAGACTATATACCCTATATCCAGACATTAAGTCCTGAGATATCAAACAGTAGTTCACATCACAAATACATTTGGCCTTTTGTCCAAACTGACCCATCAACTATGAAGATTAAGGATCTTGGAAAGCAATCTTTGGGGCAAAATTAATCTGCCAACAGATAACAACAAGATATGAATTCAGTTTAGACTTCTTGGGTCTATTATATAATACTTCATATAATACTTCATCCACCTCCTCATCCTGGTCAGGTGGTCTGTAACAGACTCCCAGCAGGATATCTGCCTTGTTGGCCTTCCCCCTCATCTTTACCCATAAGCGCTCAGCCTCACCGTCACAATCCTTGAGCTCTGTACAATTGAAACACTCTCTAAAATATAGAGCCCCCCTATCACCTCCCCTGCCTTGCCTGTCCCTTTTGAAAAGCTTATAGCCATCCATTGTAGCACTCCAGTCATGAGAGGCATCCCACCACGTTTCTGTGATGGTAACTAAGTCGTAGCTATCCTACTGCACAATGCCTTCCAGCTCCTCCTGTTTGTTGCCCATGCTACATGCATTGGTGTAGATGCATTTGAACTAGGCTATCGATTTCACCCCCAACATTGGCCCACCACCCCTGGGCTCCTCTCTAGTGGGCCTGGTTATATCCCCTTTCCCCTTTAGATGGGGAACACAGGCCTTCAGATGGAAAACAAAGTACATGGATACAGTTACTTAGTTTATCCAAGAGAAGGTGATAACTTTATTCCCATTATGGGAGTCAACGAGATCTGGTGCAACAAGGTCTATACAGGCTGGAATGTGCAGCTGGCCAAATTCCACTACAGAAAAGTTGGTTTGGGGTTTTTTTTCGTGATAATAATTAGCTACTGCAAGAAATTTACCTCTGGATTTGATGAACTGTCCATGATCTGAAGCTTTTAATCAATAATGGTTGTTTTTTAAAAGTGATGTGTTCTAGCTCAAACAGAAGTTATGGCATTAGTACTAACTTTTAACAGAAACCAGGGTCTAACAGTCAGTTCCAGCCTTGACATCTAAGAAGGGTCTATATGTTAGTGGCCAAGAGCATCGTGCCTTTCTGTAACATGTACTTACATAGAGACATTAGAAGAAAATATTGTCACATAACCAAAAACTATTCTGCCTGCAAGATTTGGAAATCAAGCTGTAGTGAGAGGAAGAAATCTTGTTCTGCTGCTTTTCCAGGAATCAGTCTTTTTTTTTAATCTAATGCAACAGCTTTCGATGATGTCATTATTTATTTTAAATTAAGTAAAAAGTGATTAATGCTCAAGCAGCATTCTTTCCATTTTATATAGACTCTTTTAATTCACAGACAGTTTCTAAACATAACAGTCAATGATTTTGCCCTCTGGAGACAGTGAAAAGATTAGGGTTTTTAGTTGAAATATGCATTTTAGGTAAAGAAAAAAACTCTCAACATCTCAGAATAGAGGTTACTTCACCAATGTATTATTGATCAGAATGCTGACTTTTTACATTTACTTGTGGCCCAACTCAAGGAACTAACATGTCAGTGTGGTGACAGTTCATAATTTTACATACTGGATCTATTTATATTTTTTGTGATTAGCCTTCAGGTTTTTTGGAGAACAACATTCACTGAAAGTATTATGTGTTGAATACAAAGTACATCTCAACTAGTAAAACAAATATTCGTACTACAACAGAAATTTATATACCTTATATCAATTCAATACAAAAAAATACTTTTTTAAAGCACATGTGTAATTAAACAAAAAGGTTGCCAAAACTTGCATATTGTAAGTGGAACCAGGACGCACACTGAAGTGAGACTGGCAGGATTTAAATGCAAGATAAGGCTATACAGCCTGTCTCACTGGCTCTTCCACCCTTCTTCCAGTGTACCCCAGTTAGGATTTATTTTCCCCCACTGTTCTAATTTCATGGAGGCGAAAAGCCTGTGAGTGTACAGGTGCAGCTGTTCTTCCTGTATGTTCTTTACTCAGCTCCAGCACAACTTTGTGTCCTGATCAACCACAAAAATACAGTTATTGTACCTTACCAGAAACTGCCAGACACCTCTTATTCTCACTGGGACTCTAAACAGGGCTGGCCTATCACACCCTGGCACAGAGTGGTGACTTTAGATACTGAAACATGGGGGCTAGCATAATGAGTATAAAATATTGTTATGGTTTAACCCCGGCCAGCAACTAAGCACCACACAGCCAAAACCAGGAAAAATATTTTTTTACCCCCACAAAGCATGTAATTAGTGCTCACTAAATAAAATGGCAGAAGGAAGCAACTGTGATCCGCTATGTTATATATTAGTACAAATTTACTGAATGAAATTCCATCCTTGAGGCTTATGCAAGTTTTACTCTGCCACCAGTTCACTTAAGGCTACGCATATTCATTTGGCATTTGAACTAGTAAGGCTAAGCACCTGTTAAAAGAAACAAATGTTCAATAGAATGCACTAAATTAGATTCAGGTATCAACAAGAATATCAATAAAAAGATGCAACCAGCATTTAAAAAATGGATAATTACCAGGGTAGTATTTGACAATACATCATATATTTGACCTTCAGATCTTCAGAAATGGTCCATGCTATGCAGCTTTACAACATCTGCAGTCATTCTGACTTACAGCAAATGCAGAAATAGATTTTTAAATGGCTATGAGCTTACACATGTTATTTGAAATTCTCATCTTAAAGAAACCTTGCAAATACCATCTTACTAAGTCCCCTAAGCATCAAGTTCAGAACAAGGAGATTGAATAGATACCACTGCTTCTCTAAAACAGGAATTTATCACACTACTCATGGACATTAACAGAAACTTGGTGAAAACATCAAAACTTTTCATTGTCTCCTTACTATCGAAGGTAACCAATACTACCAAAATAATTACAGGACCTAGAGAAATACAGAGCCCTTTAAGTGTACGACATTAATGACTGATCCTGTCCTATCTTTGCTCTACTATTCAACATCAGTATGACCTTGGGAAAACAGAGCCCTTTAAGTTTATGCCAGCAATGGCTGATTCTATGGTGTCTCTGCTCAATTATTAAAGACCATTGTGACCCTGCACAATTCTTGCTAGCCTTCAGGCAACAACACTGGGCAAGTAATACACCACAGATATCCACCTTTATTCTCCCTTCAGCAACCTTTACTTTCTTATAGTGATGAAGAATAACTAAAAGTTTTAAATGCTATCTCCGAGTCACAGGTTGGGGATCACTGGTCTTAACAGCTGGGGCCTGGAACCTGAGCAGCTAGAAGATTCCAGATAATGACTTACTGTATAGCCTTGGACAAGTATGTGATTCTCTTTCTCTTCACCTTTTGACTTGTCTGTCTAGTCGCCAACTAGTTAAAGAGTAATCGATTTTTTTTTTAATGAAGTGAAGGACCAAAGTTGTGTTATCACAGATAGCTTAGGATCCCTAGGAAATCCACAGTAACATTTGACGCACAATGATCCACAACCCAGTCTACACTTCCTTGCAAGTACCTGAGACAGCAGAACAGAAACATTATCATCCTGTAGCACTATCAGACACAACTCCTTGTAACACCTAGTGTATATGGCTGAAATGCATTATACAGTAAGCGTGCAGAAAGAAAATAGCAGGTAAAAGAAAGATAGATTTGCAAGAATTATTGTGCTTAGGAAATCTTTTTAAACAAGTTTTGCTTTTAGGACTAGAATGAAAGTATCCTTTCCAAGGACTGCAGCTACCAACATGTCCTCTCCTGCCACTTCTCATTGATTTATGAATCTTAGATGGATTCGCAACCGTTGAAAAAGTGAAGTCCATTTTAGTAATAGCTTAGGATGCCAGAAGGAAAGAGTTCAAGACACAAGGCAACTATCAAAAGTAAGTGTTCTGTATTCTTAATTTAAAGGATAAATTCATTGCTAGTCTAGAGAAGTCTATGTACAATTCCTTGGGCTGTTTAAGAACTGCACAGTGGACAAAGCATTAGAACACATTAAGTGCATTCTTTAGGGAGAAATTACATGGGTGGCAGTGCATCAGATACTACAGTCTAATTTAATGGAACAAAATCGGCAACTCTTCACTAATAATGCACTCACAAATGAGTCTGAACATTGAGTACTCCACAGAAAAGAGAAATCTGGTGAAGCACCATCCTGCTTCCATTTTCAATTTTTGCATAGCTTCATGGCATATTCCCCATTGTTTCAATCCAGGCTAAAGACTAAGACTACAAATGTTAAAAAAACCAAAACACCCAGAAAGTAAATAATTTTATTCATTTCTAAATCATAAAGACTTGAAATAAAAATATTTTTCATAATGACTGGGGGATTATTCAATGCACACTAACCTATACTGGCTTACAGAAGGAGAAAGACAGTAGCAAATAAGAGCAATGCATAAATATCTCAATTTCATATCTCCACTAATTCAACTCTGTTGAAAAAAAAAAACAGAAATGTCTTCTTTTGCACTTCAGAAGATTTTAATGTATTTGATTGTAATTTCAAACAAAAGTAATATTCCAGTTACTCTACAAAAAATATAGTATTAGGTAACTGATTATTCTAATTGAGACAGAAATGCTCCATGAATGTTCCCTATCGGTGGAATTAAACTTCCAATTGGTGCATACAAAGAGCTTATGCTACTCTTGGTTGCAACTGCACATTAAAAATAGGCAGTCATTCACTGAATAAAATGAAATTTCCCCCATGTCAAAACAATCAGGCAGTCCATATGAAGTCTTTAGCTTTGTACACTTACCCCCTGCCATCTAGTGATCTGTCCTAACAACTACAGTAAAAATGTTAAAATGAGGTCATCTGTAAGGGTTTATTTCTGCTGCCTTTAGTTGTCTTAGCCAATTCCTTACTGCGGTTATTCCTGCTCAAGTCACAGTGACACTGTTCACTGACACAGGCATTAACCAGCAGAAGGTTAACAGGAGGATGAATCGGTTCCAGGGAGAACGTTTTCTATCGAATTGTTCTTGGACTTGGAATCAAGTCCAAACCAATTTTTGAAGATCATTTATCCACACCTTCCTACAAAAGGCTCCTGTACTAGCATGTAGCAAACATTCCTGTGGAAATAACTCCAGCAGTTTATATCAACACCACCTCTCACTTCTTCTAAAGAATTATTATTTCCTTTCTTTCCATTTCTAAGGATAAACAATTATGCCTCTGTCCTGGATCACAGAATCTGATTGTGTTCCAAATCAAAACAACAAAAACATTAATTCCAGCATATATCACAGTTTACCTAACAAGTTCATAGACTAAATCCTTAAGTTATCCTCTAAATTAGGTAACCAGAGCCAAAAATAGGCAAGAGAGAAATGGCAGACTTAGACTGCTTTACACAACATTTTCCAAATATCATGGACCCACCATCCCAGGTTCTCCCTCTCTAAACATGATTCCCCATTCAAAGTAATATTCATAAATATGATCAAGAGCACAAAGCCATGTACACATGAACAAGTTTTAGTAATAAACCAACTCTAAGGAGCAAATAAATTTTCTGAAATAAAAAAAATCAATACAAGAAACTGCATTAACACAGTGTAAAGCTGCATGGCAATGCACAGAAAGGTGAAACTGTCAGACTTCAGATCCACTTGTTAAACTTGACTCTATGCTGATTTATATATTTCATGAAAAAGAGACACGTTATTGAGCCAAAAACTACTTTTCATATAACCTGAGCTAAACATAAAAGATAATAAATGTGCATTTCATTTGTCTAGATTAATACTATTCTCATATTCAATGCCTCCTCATATCTTTGCTATTTACCACAAATACTTGCAGCTCAGGCTGCTAAAGGCACATACAAAAGTTTCTCAGGTAAATCCAGATGCAGGGTTCAGTTCCTATATACCCTCACCTCATCATTATAGAGCTTTTGCTTCAATACTGTGAATCCAGACCTGTCCCTCACATTAAGGAATTTTATCATGAACTGAACATTAGGTCTTTTAAGTTCCAAGCTCATATCTTAATTCCTAGAAAATCCTTCCTCTCCTCCTCAGAAACCAACCTTTTAAATTATCAGCTTTCCAAGGTGTGTTCTACACTTTGGGAATACTGGGACACCATCAAAGAGCTGAAGCAGAGTGTTTCTATCAAATGGGCCCAGCACAAGTTTAACATAAAGCAGCAGTCAGATGTCAGGGAACAGTGAAAGAGGGAAGGCTTCTCTTATCCTTAACCACAGCCCAGCCAGGCCAGGCATCCAGGATCTAGGTATCACATGATAGTGACACTGTGGAGAACAGAAGGAAAGGCCACAGGGACTGGAGTGAATCGTCATTCCAAATGTCTCATGCAGGGAAGTTGACAAGGGTGGGAAAAGCACGCTAGAAGTTTAATCCGACATGAAAGGTAGTTTCCTCATATTTCAACTGACCCAAAATTTCCAACAAATTACTATCTGTCTCTAAAGATTAAGTATTTTTAAGGAGTGGTTTTCCCAGCACTTTTCAAAGAAGTAATGACAAGGTTCAATTTGTTCTGTATGCAAAGACGAGGCCATCACATAACATGACACACCTTCCGATCCAAACTCTATTTAAAATATCTATTAACATCTGAGATTTAGAAGGCTGAATTTGTCACATGCTACAACTTTAGTGCTGTCAATTCTTCAGAGGTGATCAGCAAAAAGCAGTTTTCTCCTCCTACAAAAGTATTAAAGAACAAGTTTTCATATAGTTTTCTCAGATTTTCTTTTACAATATGGCATTCCCAAAACTGCAATAAAGATGCTACTTTTGATGTCAACAATGAAAAGTTGCGATTTTTCTTCACTGTACTTCTACACTTTTCTCTTTTCCAAGTCTTCACAAAGGCAAAGGCCATTTTTGTACAGATTTGAAACAGTACTTTAATTTCCAAATGCATTAAGTCTTTCAGAAAGTTGTTTAAAGGGATAAAAGTTCAAGCTGTCTCCTATGCATGCCTGCACAGGTGACATCCCAGATGAAAACACAGTTAAGCCTGCTGGATAATATATGAACACTAGAGAAGTCAAACCAAACCCAGGAATTTGGTCTTGTTCTATAAATTTTGCACAAAAGGGGGAAAAGAATTTGGTTTGTAACAAAGCAGGCATTATGAATACAGAAATATCTTTGCACCAAAATGCAGACAACCTTCACCAGGCCATATGGCCTAACAGTTGGTTAACAAGAGACCAAACAAGACTGTATTCTTTAAGTACAAGGATACATGGATTACAAGGATACCCACTCTTGAAGACAGTAACTCATGGATAACTCGTAACTCATATAGGCTAGTCAGGGAAAGAACATGTCTATCAGCCTAGAAAAAAAATCATTACTCGTATGCTTACTTCTTCAGCTGCTTTCTATTTCAGTAAATACTATTTTACACTAAATTAGTAATTTCCAGTATGTGCTGGAGCATGGGTAGGGTGACAATCAACCATAGGACATCATGTAGCTGACAGATACGGTCATCCTCCAGGCACACAAGGTATAGATTGAAGAGACCCTGGTTAAATACTTTTACCAAAACTTTTAATGAAAAGGGGTGATTCACCAGCTCTTCCAAATGCTAATGCCCCACCATCTGTACCAAATGAGAACTTTTTAAGTTTAACCTTACTACAAAGATTGCATTCCTTTTGGTTTGAATCAAATACTTCATTCTGATGCTATGCCAAAAAGAAACATTACAGACGAAAAAATTATATGGCCTTAGATTATGTGATTCACACCTGCTGTAAGCAGTTTCCTCACTATAAATGAAAAGTAATAAAAAGGGAAGTCAAGAAGTAAATTCTTTTAAAAGATCTCTAAATTAAAAATCAGTTTTACCACAGGTTACTATATTAACTAGCTACTAAGTGAAGGAATCATTCCAGATGCCACTGCAAACTAGTTGTCAGTAAATCCAGGCCATGGCAAACAAAACAGCTCTGTCCAGTGGAGCCAGTGGCAGATATGTCCTCCTGCAACCAACTTCTGCACAGCAGCAGCTACTGTTATAAATACACAATGCCAAGTAAATGCCCAGAAGTATTATGTACCATTTCACAAGCATAAAATATAGATGGTTTTTGCATTCTCTCATGATACAAGATTTCGTAAGTGGAGTAATGAGTTAGAGTAGATGACCTAGGAAGGTTTCTTTCTTCTAAACCTAAGAATGGATGTTGAATCAGGCAAATAGGAATAAATAAAGAAATAGCACTCTTATTGTGCTTTTGTTTTTTACTAGTCCAAAAATGAGTCAAAGCCTATTTTTTTTCTAATGTCCTTCTTCAAAATAGAAAACATAATGGACTATTAGGAAATGTTCTTCCAATGCACGCATTGATTACCCATACCACTATGCCTATTAAAATGAAGATTCTTCTAAACCCAGAGATGAAGTCATTCCAGTGTTTCCTAAGGGCACACAGTCCATCTTTTCCAGCAACTTGGTCTCTATAAGGTAACAGACACTTACAGTGATTGTTGAACAAGTTTTCATTGTTTTTAGAAAGACTTTAACAGAATTTTGAATGTCACACAACATTTATTTCTAATAATGTCTCTAACTCAGACACACTGCTTTAAATGGGAAGGGAAAAAAAATACTGGAACTTTATATGAAATGTAGTGCAACATCCCAAGTAAGAGTCCATTGAAGTCAGTGGAAAGGATAGCTTCAGTGAGTTTTGATGAATTTTGCATCAAACTCAGTTTAATTTAAGGATTATTATAAGAACAATTATTTTATTATAAAACCTATTTCAGAATAGTTTTGGTGGAGAGACAAACAGTAAAATAATTGTTCACTATTGCTTTTTTTTTTTTTAATACTTTTAGCAACGCCCTGATGAAAAGTCATAATATAGTGTTGGAGCAGATATACACAGGTCCTTGAAAGGACAAAAAGGACAGGTACGCATTACCACAGAACTTTCCTGTAGTGGTAGAACATTACTAAGAGAGAAAAATCAAGCCTCACAAATGGGGGAGAGCCCAGTGGTTTAAGTATATTCTAGTATATTCTACATTACAGAATTGATCCCTCAAAAGACAAAGTAAACTTATTCAATTAAGGCTTATTTTTCAATAACTTCCTAATTAAATATTATAGTAAGATATACTATCAAAACCACTTTTATCCCAACCCATAGTGGTATTCAGTTATGGATACTTATAATGAAATGGAATGGATTTACTTTCAGAAGAAAACAGCTGAAAACAAGACTTATGATTTGACCAATTAACTTGCTCATATATTGTGTACCTGTGAGAAAAAAAAAAAAGTATCTCTACCAGAACAGGAGTGCTACTCTGGTATCTGAGAGTTGAAAAGAACATGCCCTTATAAGCATTAGAAACACAAAACATAGACTTACACTGAAGTGCAACTATATGCAGTTACATGAACCGATAAAAGAGACTTTTGCTTGCATAAGCTGACACTTTAGACACATTTTAAATATTTTCATGAGTCAGGGAGACTGCTGCATTTAGAGATGACTTTCCACCAGAATGACCTGAGTAAAATACCTTTCAAATTATTTAAAAAGGTAAATCCTACCAAAACATGGAGCATCTACTTGACTTCTCATTTGAAGAAGAATATCTTAATTCAGGAAAACAATCCCAGGAGAGAGAAAAAAAAAATACATTTCAGAAAACTTCTAGATAAAACCCCTTACACTAAAATTTCCAGCACCTCTTAAATGAATTCTGGAAGCTATACTCTCAGCATATCATGGAATTAAATAAGAAACACCTATATCTAAGACACTGTTCCCACCCTCCAACCAACTCCACCCCCCCTTCTGATTGAGACAAGCAGGTAGTATGTGTCCAGGTAGAAAAGTACCTGGCCCAAATCACACCATGAGAGGAAAAGCTTCAGCTGACTGGGAATCCATATGTTCATCCTTTCTGCCCCCCCTCCCCAGTTTTCTGCTATGCCTTAGAAACCTGATGACAGGCACAGCAGCTGAGCTAAACAGCCAGCCAGAAGACACTGACAAAGTTAACCTCATATAAAGATAGGATAATGGTGATATTTATATAGACAACTGTTCAGCAGCTCTTTTTTGCAAAATCTCAACAGATGATATTTGCTCTCTCACCAGATGAGATCTCTAACCACCAACTCTCCTCTTCCCCCGGAGGCTCTACCCTCACACCCCCAGCTGTAAAATAGTATTCCACAACATAAATGCAGTTGAAAGTCTGGATGGACAGACTGATAAACAACTCAAGATGTCAAATTCAATGTACCAACTGTTACCCAATTTCTAAATAGATATAGGGAGCTGAAAAACAAGCTTTAGCAGTTAATATTCCCCCTCCCCTCACCTCCCCTCAAAAAAATCACTTCTCTGACATATACATTTTGCAAGCAGCTAACAGTGAGAGAAATATTGACATACACACTCCTGCACTAAAAAGCATGTAGCCAAGATGAGAAACTAAAGAGTAACATTCTTATAACCTCAGTGAGACGGGACACTTGATTGCATTCGTCCTACACTGCTTGATGCCCAATTACCAACTTCTGGATGACAAATAATTTCAAAGGCAACCTCACAGCCCTTCCCCTTTTCCAGCTCAGAGCCACTAAACATCCTCACTTACACTTTCGCCTTCACCACCTCCGTTGGGCACGGGCTCTTCTCTGCTTAAACAAGGCATTATTTCTTCTGCTGCTGCTCCTCTGTCCTTCCCAATGTTTCCTCCTTCATTCCCCAGCTTCAACCTCTTCCCCTCAGGTTGAGAATCATCCACGTCCTCCCTTCTCATCTTGCCGTCTCTGCCTCGCTGCTTCACCACATCTTCTGGGCTGCCACAGGAATTTGACATTTTTAAATTGTTATGGACTTTTTTTAAAAGACTAATGAAGCTGCCTTTCTGAAGGGGATCTGGCTTCTGAGCTCCGATGTGCTCTCGCTCCTCTTAAAAATTAAGTGGTGTTTCGAAGCCGTTGCAGGAATTGCACATAGCACTTCTGTTTCTCTGCCGCCCTCTCCTGGTCACTGGTAGCTGTGCCCGAGGACAGTTGCCAGCGCACGCTACTCACAAGCTTCTTCCTGTATTCCACCCCCTGCACCTAATAAAAAGTAATAACCTTTCTTATATTGATTGTATGCACAATGATGACGATGCTTACGTTGCCAAAACCCTTGCACTTCTGTTCTACCTGATCCACAGTAGCTGCACCTTCTTTAAATCCAAATTTACCTCTGTCCCAGAGGGACATAGCGGGTTTTGGTTATATACTGTTATTCATGCCAAGAATGATTACCCTATTAAAATGTAAAGATTGCCTTAATTCCAAACAGATTCTTTCCAAATGATTTCATTATAGCTTTTTTTTTTAACGGGTGTCCTTACTTTGTAAATTACCTTTGTATCTTCTAAATTCATATTCCACATTGTCACATCAATTTTGCACAATGTATTCTGGTCCTACAGCTGTAGGGATGAGATTTGAATGAGATTAGGACAACCTAACATGACAATTTGGAGATCCTTTTTGCTCTCTCAACCAGTTTATGAAAAACACCAACATATATAATCAAAGGATTTGTGTAATAGCCAGACTTTTCTTTTAAAAAAAAAAAAATGTAAGAGTAATCTAGTGTTTTCAGATATAGGCTACAATATGCTGCTTCATCTCGTTCTTCCAATACAGGAGGCAATACGAAGTAGAGTTTTAAAAAAAAAAAAAGGTAGCCTGAGTTCTGTTTTCTCCTGCTTAAGTGCTTGTAGATTTAAGTGAGGTTCTTTGTATCTTGCAGAGTGAAGTAAATCCCTAAGAAACCCTCGCAAATATCTAGATCTGTTCCAGTCAGGGGCCTAGGGACTAAGCTTCAGAAGTGGTGACCAAACAGCCAGTTGTGGATGAAAGCATCTAATCAAACTGTCCGGTATTTCCAGTGTTCAACAAGGTATGTCTTCCAAGAACCTGACAGAGTTAGAGGGAGTTAATCTGTGTCCAGTGACTTCACTGACATTATGGGGTAGGCTTTAGTTTGAGTAAGTAACATCAAGTTAATCATTCAAGAATTAACACAGAGGGGAGGAAATCTTAACAGGTCTCAGTCATTGCAGATACCCAAACCAGACCCGCAGAAGTGTAAGGGAAGAGTTCTGATAGACCCAAGATGTGCAAGTCTGCACACCCAGAACTAGAACAACTAACCATCCACTAATAAAACTTCTCGTTGTAAAGGTGTGGGCGTTTGCCTCAGTCTAACTTGCAGCTGTAAATAACTTTCAGAGCTGGATGAACACAAGCCAAGTGGGCTCAGAAGAGGAAAAATAAAACTGCTAGGCTTTTTAAATGGTGCTAAACACATGCTTTGTAACCTGCAGTGGTCTAGTTCCACAGCTTGGCCTTCTCTTTTGAATCATGTCCACTTGTGATTAACCATTTACAGAAATAACCTGCTTGGCTGATAATTTTGATTCTCTTCAATAAACAAGAGATTGTCAGCAAGAGCATGGCCAGGAGCTACTGCAGGAAGAGTTTCACTCTGGATGAGCACAGATTAATACAGCTCATGCCCCACTTCTCAGATCCACGAGTTCCTACACATGTATAGCTCAGGAGAAAAGGAAAGCTTTAAAACACCAAGTAGGTATCCTCACAGATAGCAGTAGAAGTAACAAACAACAACAGGGATTTTGTACAAAAGTTAGATCTCCTATGCAGAACTGTCGATTTACAGAAATCCTTAACCCT
>NW_009259977.1:1607524-1632720 GCF_000687185.1 Egretta garzetta
GGCGGGCTGAAGCAGTGGCCACCGGGGCGGGCCCACCGGCCAACCAAGGCTTGCAGTTTGCTGCCACTTAAAGCATGCAAGCAGAACCCTGCCCCTGCCCAGCAACAAGAAAGCGCACGAACGGAGCCCACCAAAAGTAAAGCGCGCGAAATGCGTGCGCATGTGCTGGGCTGTGCCCTATAAAAAAGGCTGCAGTCGCAGGCTGCACGGGGGGACTTCGTGGAAGACCATCAAAGACGCCGGAGGGAGATCACCGACCTCGTGGAGAGACCACCGAAGATTCCGTGTGCGATCACCGAAAACCCCAGAAGCACAGACCCCCGGGACGCCGCGGATCCATGGTGGTGACTGTCTGCTCTCTTCTATCCGGACCTCTCGCTTTATTTCTTATCTTTCCTTCCTTCCTTTCCTGTCGCTGCTTTCTCTCTTTCCCCCGAACAATTAATAAACCAGTGGACTTACGACATCTGACCTCGTTTGTGTCTTAATCTTGCTCGAAGGGATCGAATCTGAAACGAGAGGTTGGTCTAGCCACCCCTAGCCTCCCAGACTCATCTGAAGTTGGCTAGAAAGCAAGGGGGTCTTCCTCTCATCCAAACAGAATTGGATCGTAACACCTTCTCTCTAACCTTTCCCACTGTCTTGGAGCTCTTGAAAGAGTTCTGCAATGGTTCAGATCATCTCCCCCATACTGGAAGCTGCAGCTCTGCACAGCAAGAGCATTCAGACTGCAAAAGCCTGAAGCTTTCTTCTTTCTAGTGTTCATCCACCACTCATACCTGCTTTTTCCATCACACCTATCCCACTATGTCCTTTAATCCTGTTTTCTATTTCTGCTTATTCTTTCTATGCACTCCCCAACCTTACCTAAAATACTAAAAGGCAGAAATAATCTTGAAACTAAAATGTTGTTTTAACTATCATACTGTTCAGGCAGATAGCATATTTGTACAGAAAACTGCATCAATTTCAGTTGGAACCGTTCTCCATCCAAAAGCTTTGATTTCATAGAATCCAAGTGCTTTGCAAGAACTTGCCAGTTCTACCAGTATTTTATTTGTGTTTGAAGTGGAACCAGGCAGCCACACAGGCTGCCCCAATGACCAGTCCAGCCACATTCCTGCCAGTGTGCTTGCCAGGCAGCTGCCTGGCTCCTTGGACACTTGTGTCTCCAGGCTGTCTTGATCATAGGCAAGAGCCTGTTTCTTCCAAATTAAAAAATAAAACATCCATATCCTTGGTTTTGAAGCATAGCTTGTGTTTTTGAAGAAATGAAAATTTACAGAGACAGATACTGTATTTTTGTTTCTAATTAAAACCAAACATTTTTGAAATGTCAACATTCTCATGCAAGGAAAAGAAGAAATGGCAAAGAGAAGTGCTGCCTGAGAGCCACAGGATTTGGATGCAAAGAACCAGGGAGTAGACAGGGTTTTGGGCAGAGCTGGAAAGGTGGAAAAAAGCCCTGTTGACTGAGTCTTCTAAACCTTCTTTGCATCTGAGTGTTATTTTATATAAAAAATAGCAAATAGGCAACTGAAATATCAGAGGCAGTTGTTTCAGTTCAGGGGGTGAACTTCATCTCCTGGAGAATGCCAGGATGGTGCCTATGCATTATTTGCATCCTACATAATCTCTCAGAGTTTAAACTTGGCAATGATCCTGAGAGAAGGGGTTAAGGGAATCTTAGTAGATAAGATGCTTCGTAATAATTGTCTAGATTGCTAGGTAGCTCAGAGAATCAAATTAATAGATAGTGCTCAAATGTTTTGCTAACTATTGTGCGAACTGACTCAGGAAGATTTGCGGCTCCTTACGGAGGACAGTTCTTGATAACAACCAGGAATTTGCCTTAAGAGCTGGCTTAAACCAACCCTGCAGTTTGGGCAATATCAAAGAAGCAACTGAGTCTGCGCAAGAGCAAGGGGTTACTAGCAGTGACAAAGAGGAGCCATCAGCCTTCATCCCGACAACAACCACAAGGAAGCACTGAGCAAGCGCAGTAGGGAGGGACTTATGGAAATGAGCTGAAGCTAATTTTATTACAAAGCGGGGACAGGTTATGCATATGTATAGGCGTATTGGGAAACTTCATGCATATGTAACAATTTGCTACATATAAACAGGGCAAGTTGCCACATGGAGGTGCGCACGACTTTGGTGGGACTACCCCCCATGCTGCCCAGCACTGAATAAACATACCTACTTTACAATCTTACAGACTGTGGAGTCTGTCTGCACATCAATCCCTTTGATAGACTCTTCTAGGAAAACAATGCTGATAGCGAATTTCAAGTTTCAAGGACAGATCGGCCAAGAGATTATATCGTTACCTCACCGTGCTCCCATGGAAAGCAGGCAGGTTCAGTCTAAGAGGAGTTAGACCATTCCCAAGTGGTTTTTGCAATTCAGCTCAACCAGTTTACAGCCACTATAACATAGAAGTTTGGTATATTCATAGATTTTAGTGTCTTAATGAGTAAAACAATGGGAATTGCCTCAGAATGACACATATCAGAGCGCTATGATGTTTAATTTAATGGAATACTTGTTGCATTCCCTTAGCTCACCTTAGTTTGCAAGCCAATGTAAGACTAAGCTTCTGATTTAAAGCTCTCTAATGTATTCCTTCTTCACGGTGGAAACACAGGCTCTGTAAGTCTATTCGTGTTGCAAGAGAACATAAAATGCCAGTCCTGCCAATGAAAGGCAATATAATCAGCAGTAAAAGCTCAGATCTCTTTTCATATGTGCTCTGATAAAAAGAAAAGGAACAACAGACAACTTACCCACTTGTAAAATTACTTTAATGGGAGGAGAACGGAATTGTATGTTTACATTAAACAGGTAATTTGGCACATCTTATGCCTACAAAGAGGACAAGTTATTTTTTAATAAGTCTGAAAATGAACCGGTAAGTATGGAAAATTAATTTTTCATTTATTTTGCTATTGCTTCCAAATTAAACTCTGCATCTCATCCTTGTAATTACTTCTAAAAGCTTATAAATATTTCATTATTCTTTATAACTGTTTTATGTTTGCTGACAAACATTGGAGGCACATTGTTTATAGCTTCAGGTTTCCCTGTAAACTTACTCTGCTCTGTACTAGGAGCAGAGAGAGAAAGAATCTTTCTACATGGTGGCTTCTGTATTGCCTATATTTCAAAATATAATTGCAAGCAACATGTCATCATATAAACCAAAGCGATATCTTTGTCTAGAACTTTTGAGACATTTGGGTTTCTAGAGGTATGATCCGACACCTGCACAAAGATCTTCAAAAGGTGCTGGAACAGGCTGTAGGTATTTGCAAAGGCCTCTGTAGCTTTCATGAGCACTTTGGAACTAGATTCATGACATCATACAGCAGCTTCAAAATAGCCTCTTGCAGATGACATGTAATAAATAAGATTTGGCAAAAAGACAGAACTACATAAATCCTCCTTCCCAGTAACAGCATTGTGATACATCTTCCCTACGTGCTATGCGCGCCTATCAGGACGACCGCATCTTAGGAAGAACACTTGGATGCAACAGTTACATCTGCTATGATGGCCATATGAGAGAACAAAACAGGATACGTTGCTGACTATTAAATCCTGCAGAACCAATCAGACATCAAAATATCCCCATGAAACTACCAGAAATGTGGCAGGACTTCAGTAAGCACTGGACATCCATGGTTACCCACAGTCCATGGGAAGGCTTGCTTCTCCAACCTGGGATCAAATGGTATGGTTTGTTTGTACCGTCTGCCCTGGAGGGTCAGGAACAGCCCAGTGTTTATGCCCTCAAGTTTCTCTCCAAAGCTACAGGTTGCATTCTGTACAGGATAACGTAACATATCAACTTCCATTCCAGCTGCCACCATACCTGGTTGATAAGAGGACAATGTCCCACTTTCAGTATCACTATGCAAGACATGCACAACTATAGCTGAGATATACATGTGCGTTTCAATCCACTTTCCAAGTCTCCTTTCTTAAGTCAAAGAGGATTAGAAACAAAGATATTTTCAAATATACAGTTCAACAAATTTAAACCAAAACAAAAAAATTTATTTATTAAATGCATTTATAAAGACAATTCTTCACTTTGTTGACCCAGTAATTTTCTTGCTACAAAACCATTGTATGGGTGGGAGTTCTTTCTCTATTATCCTTACCATGCCATGAACTCCAGATGTAGACAGCAGACATGAAATCCCTCACAAGAAAGTGAGGGATTATTCCCGTGTGATTTTCTGTAACACTTTGAAATCCTTCTTAACTAAAAATCTTGCCCACCACCAGTTAGCACTATGGACTTCTGATTAAACAGTGTTTAACATCCAAGTCCTGAGAGTCCCATTACTGATAATCCTGAGCCTTAATAATGTTGAATCAGAGTAGAGAAAGTAAGCGTTTAACTTGATGAGCTGGTTTGTTTTAATGTCACTAATAGGCCTATAGGACAGAATATGGTAGTAAATTGAACAATGGAATTAATTTTTAATCAAAGCTATTGCTGTTTTCTCTGTGGTCTACATTAAGCATATGAGATGTATTGTACAATCCATCTCCATCCTTCACATTAGTCTCAGCACACCCAATCCTATTTACCCTTTGAATAAGCTTGTCAAACACCCATTAAAGTGGGTGGTTATTGGTAGGAACTATACATGTCACCTACTGCCTTGCCTGACTTTTTCTGATCAAATGTCATTCTTCCACTTAATGGATAATGACACCTAAAATGTTTTGAGGAATTTGAATGTCCGCTGCAATGAACACTCACTCTTTGGAGAGTAGAGGACTAGCATTGTCACTTAACTGGATCATTAACACGCAGGCCAGAAAACAGTGTTGCAATTTTTACAAGAAGCCATCTCAAATTACTTCGTTGCATCAGGAGACCTAGTCTGGATAGGTACCTGCTGAGTACGAAGCGCCATTATCAGCATTATCCTCCCTACCATCACTTTCCATCCCTGTAACCCTTACAAACCAGAGTAAGTTTATAAAGAGTATCTATTAAAGACAGCCTATTACTGTAGGCTCTATAAACACAGCCTATAACATTTAAAATCATATAGAAAACATCAAAACCCCATGTCTTTCCTATCATTCCTTTAAAGAGAATCTTAAATGGCCAGAGAGTAACAAACTACTACTGAAAGACTCCAAGCACCACAGGGGAAAAAAAAAAATTAATTTTTTTCTGAAAAAGATATTTCCTTCTGAAAAAAATTTATAGAAGAAAGGTTTTAAAAAATGGTTATACTTACTTACTGTTTCAAAAGCTCAGGATCATAAAAGTCAGGTGAGAAATTATACACTGGTGAACAAAGTACTATAGCTGACAAGACACACAACCATATTCAAATGGCATACCAGACACACACAGATCAGAAGGTCAGAATCCATTTTGGCACAACTATACCCTGTAAACCCACGGCATGGATTTACAGCCTCCTAAGCGACAGCCTGACAGGCAGGATTGCACAACACTGTACAAGTGTTGGTGCAGCATGAATAGCATTGTTTCGTCCCCCTCAGCAAAGGCCCACCCAATCCACAGGATGGGGCTACAGACATAAGGGCTGAAAATATTGCCCCCAACTAATTTGGACGAATACACAAACAGAAAACTTTTAAGTGGACAATAAACAGCTTGTGTTTTCTCTCATGCCGCTTTAAGTCCTCTGGAGGAAAGCTTTTTTTAGCCATCTGCACCAGCCTAAGTGCTTTGATGTCAGCTTACCAAAAGGACCCTGGCTGTGATGGAATATTGCTTACGTGGTCACATTAAACATACCTAAGCACAAAGTTAATTTTCAGTTTACGTGTCCTTAAACTGTAGTATCTCCCTCATGCAAAAAGTATTTTGAAGTATTTGGGCTACTTATTTGAAAACAAAATAGAGAAAATATACAGCAAGAACCTGAGAAGTATCTCAGCATTCTCAATTATTAGCCATTTCTGTTGGCTAGTCCTGTAATTTTGTTGTGCAATTAAGACTGGGCAAGGCCAAAAAATATGCCATGCATGGTTTGATAAAGAATTCCTAATTTGAAAGGAGTTTGGACTTGGATATATCAGAATGATAGCAGTTTAATACAAGTTTCAAAGTAACCTTCATATTGCAGCTATACCATGTTTGCTGAGGGTGGGTTTCATCATTTCTGCGCAAATCAGCCAAAGTATTCAAAACATTTTCACCCCATTTTAGTCCTTGAGGGCCATTCTGAAGAGTGCTCAGGTTTAAGGTCAACTGCCAGCCATTATCAAGACTGTAAATTAAACACAGTCAGATGAAGAACTTACTATGTTGATGACATACGCAACTGCTCAAGCTGATCAGTATAAAATGCTATTTTCACTGTTGCACTAGACTAGTTCATGGCATTAAAATATTTCAAAACATGAACTGCATGTTACCTCATTATATATGAACGGAATAAAGTGCTGAAGTAATTTACAAACCTCTTGATATGCTCATGGACTTATTTACAAGACATTAAACCCTTTTAAAAGGGTTAATTTTTATTTTAACTTTTTTTAAATTTAATATTTGGAGTAGGAGTTTCTGTTAGAGAAAGTGTTTTCAGCAGATCTCAGGCTGGCTAACAAACTTTAAGCCCCATACAGCCTGCATTTTGAATTCCAGAGAAAAGGTTGAAGCTGGTTCATGTTTTCATCAAGTTGTTGCTTCAAGGAAAATCGAAGTACCACAAAAAATACCCAAACCCATTTCAGGGAAACCAGACCCATTTTTCTAAATGTAACGGAAAGAAAGCTCAGGTGCTGACTGTCATGCCACAAAGCTGCTTGCCACAACAACTCTACAGCAGGTTTCACACTGATCTCAATGCCAGCTGACAAACTGAACACTCTGCAATGCAAGACCTTGGTAACAGCAGCCTCAAAGATGCACATCCCTGGAGAGATCACCCAGAATCTCTTCTGGAGCGTAGAGACCAGGCAAAAGGTACCTCAGCCAAAGAATGCTAAGTAATAGGAGATGTCAGTCAAAAAGCTTGTTACTTTCAAATACTATCTCTTAAAAATGAAATATTATGCTAAATATTCTCTAAACATTACAGGCAACTAGCAAGCTTTTGTGATTGGAAAATTTCTGGAATCTCTGTATCATTTTGACAAATTATTGAGACTTTCTCAGAATTCCCCATACACCACCTAGCAGGTGGGAGGAGGCCAGCTGAGGCTGCTCTATGAAATTAAGGTCCATTAGTGCTCTCAAGGCCCTGATGATTCCATGCTGGAGGCAAAATAGATTGATAGATAAGCACAGGAGAAAGAAGGACAAGGATGTATTTACATTTGTTTTATGGACTTAGGTTTTTTATAATATAACTAGTACAGGAATTGACTAGGTTCTTCCTTCAGCATCCTTGGTCATAAAATAAATAAATGCCTTCCACTCAAGCTCCCAGTAGGTGGTGTAGTTAATATTACATATCTGCTTGTCATACCACATTACTAAGCCTCAGGCAAGAGGACAACTAGGTTTTGCTTTCTTCATCCTTTTCTCCTCCTTTGCTGTGTTTTAATATAGGTGTTATTTCCAAAGAAGTAACACGTGCTTTCTCCACAACAGCTTGCCTCACTTGTTTCAAATTGGCTTCCTACTCACTGTCCCCACACCAACCAGGCAAGTACAAACCAGGAAAGAAGAAAGAAAATACTGAAAGGTAGTTTTATTTGCTCTTCCCTTCCACTTGAGCATCCATGTAAATTTTTGAATAAGCAGTATACATAGGAGCATGCAGAAATATGGACCAGCAGAGAGCAGCTTCATGAAATTCTTCTTTCTAAATGTTAAAAATCTACTTCAGTCCGATTTCTTTTTGCCAAAAAAAAAAGCACGCAGGAAAAATATTTAGAGCACTTATTACCTCTGTAAGGATACAGAAATCTCCTGCCTTCTCAAGGTTTAAAGGTATGGTTTTCCTGCATCGTACCACCAAGAAAACTATTTTCCATAAGCTCTTTTTTCCCTTAAAGATTTCTGGTTTGCAGTGTTTTCTATCCCACCATCTGTGTCTGTGGCCTAATAATGTACTGGCAGTTCCAAAGCCTTAATTTCATTCATCATTAGATTTCATGCTAGGAACAGACTTCAGAGTTTTGGCAGCAACAGCTGTCATGCATTGAAATAAACTTATTTGTGTTACCAAGGCATGTGTCTGAAGGAGCTCAGACTTTTAAAGCTGCCCTTTGTTCTCTTCTCCTCAGTCTTTGAACAAAAATTCACTTTGCAACTCTTACATATCTCCCAAATTCACTGGCACATCTGTGAACAATGATAAAGCAAAGGACTGCAAGGAAGCAACTGACAAATCAAAACAAGCAGCTTGAAAAATGCAGCAATTGGCTCTCACTGAACTCGTGGGGGTTTTTTGTTCCTCTTTCCAGTACTATTCCAGTTTACAATAAGATCTTGATCAGTGAAGTCAAGAGAAATGTTATCAGTGATTTCATACATAGTCAGCTCAAAAGCTAACATTACCATCATAATACTGGAAACGCTACTTACTGAAGGAGCAGGAGAAGACACAAAGGCGCAAATTAGATGGCTGGAAGAGATAAAGGAACTGCTGTAGCATTCAGCCACCATTCAGCCACGGTGACTGTCATCTGAATATTCTTCCAGTCCACCTAGTATCTCCATCTTACAACCTCTGCTGTCTTCAATGCCTCCTCCTTACCTCTCTCCCTTCAGCATAGCCTCGTTCAAACCCTCCTTTAAAAAACTTCATTTCCCTTTCACACTTTGTAGCTATTGCTTTGCCTGTATAGCACATCCTTTGTCTTTGTCTGCCTTGCATCTTTCTAAAGGAGTGGTGTCATGCTTCATGCTTTAAAAAGCTTAATGCAACAGAACCTTGATCATAACTAGGGCTAATAGGTACCACCATAATCCGCGCGTACAGACTCTATAAAAAAAGCTATATCCTTTTTCTATGCTGCAGGAGTAAAGAGGAAGTCGGATCAAAACCACACATGTTAATGTCAGACAACATTCTGAAATGTAGAGCAGAGTCTGAAAAAAAAGTCATCAGTTTAGGTGAACCTGGAAGCAACCATAGTAGAAATAACTGAGCTACAGCATTGCTCCGTAAAAGAGGATAACGAGAGGATAAGAGTCTTCTCGTCATAGCCAAAGGAAGAAAATAAATTGTAATTCTGGATGTCTTATGACCCGAGCCACAAAAAAGACCAAGATCCAAAGCACAAGGTGAACCTTATTGCCTTAAATGCAAGTAAGTTATTATCACAGATACCCCAGTGGAAATAAAGCATATGATCCTGTTATAAATTGAGACTACAATTGATCATAATGCAATTAAAATTTTATTAATTATAGCAAGTAGAATATGAGCAAAAGCAGCGCTGGACGACAGGGGAGTCTCTGCTCCGCCAACTGCCGTACTGAGCAGTTCAAACAGTCTCTCTTTATAGTTTAGTAGTCCCTGGTCTACGTGGCATATTCTGGTATTGTTCTGGTCTGTTTTCACCAAGTTCACTTTCCTCCAAGCATCAGCCCTGAAAGGAAGAGATCCCATTTCCTTCAGTCACGAAGCAGAAAGAAGCTGTCTCTGCCTTTTGTGAGAGTGTCTCATGATTGATGAGGGTTCAGCTTTACAGGCGATTGAAAGGTATGTCCTGATCCATCAAAGCCTTTTATGACACAATTATAGAAAGCCATTCAGTGTCCAACAAACCTAGCTAGGTTATTTGCCTCCTCCTGTTCCTGTTATCAGATGGCAAAGGCAAGGCTGCTATCTAGTTTCATTTATACATGCATTATCTCAGGTGCCTAAGTGCTGTATAAGCAATTTATATTAGAGCAGAAATTTCAAGGAAGTACTACAGGCAGTCTCTAATCCAAGGAATAAAATACAGGTTTTGGAGCCACAACTAATGTCTGACTACCTGCTATTATGTAAAGCAGGCTGTGGGTTGGTAGTTTTAAACCTGCCTGAGGGCAGCAGAAAAGATTAATGCATATCTGCTCATATGAGCCTCAAAATGAGTCTAGTATTTCAGGTAAAAGACTCCTAACCCCCTTAAGTGCCCATTGTTCATTCTTAGTATCACTTATTTCATTGATGTGTTATGCTTAGAACGCAGCTATGGTGAAATAAATACTTTTAAAGACACACTGAAGGGGAAAGGTCAGGGGAAGAAACCAAACCTGGAATGCAAAGACATTTCACATCCTACATGCTTTTCCTCTCCCTTATTCGAGTATTGATGCTGTGTAATCACTAGCCTTCATTTAGTTAATGCCCTAAACTTTCAGAATATATTTTTCTAAGTAACAGAATTATAATCTCTTGTGTTCACCTTCATGGAAATAAATCAGCCTAACATCCTCTACAAAACAGGGCCAAGGGAAGGAGCCCCTTATTGATTCCACTAAGAAAGTCAAAGGGGGGGAAAAAAAACCTGACACACTTCTGCAGAACTAGCAGCTACAGTAGAGGAAGTGCATTTAACTCACAGGTGGGCCCCAAGTAGAGCAGCCACATATGGTACTCTACACATCAATGGCAAGGAGTCAGAGAAGCTACTGGACAGTATATGGGTCCTACAAGAAGTTAAAGAAATCTGTCATGGGAGGTAAGAAACCAAGAAATTATAGATATTGAAGGACTGGATTATGCCAGTCTTTGCATAGTTCAGATTAGGTCACTGGGGCTATCCTGATTTTACCCCAGGGACACCTGTGAGAAAGCTGTCCCCTAGGGCAGAAGAGCAAGAATACATTACATGTCAAAGCGGTGATATTAAAACAGGGAGCTGCTAACTACCCCTATGACTGACAGAAACTCATTGGACATGTAACTTTTATCACTTACATTGGTTCTTCAAACCACGGGAAGCCGACGCTACAAGCAGCAGCAGCTGCTGTGCGCCACTGCCGCCAGGAGCCCGGGGCGTGCGGGGGTTTCCGTGCCCCAGGTGGGCCTGTGCGGAGGGACAGGCCAGGGGACAGCCGCTCCCCAGGGAGCAGAGCAGGGTGGAGCAGAGCCAGCCAGCTCCAGTGTCGGTTCAGGCCCCTGGAAGCCCCATATAAGCTGCCCCCAGGGAGTGACAGACAATGGCAGGGAGCATGGTGGTAGCCAGCGTTGGGAGGGTGGCAATGGCGCTGTAAGGCGTGAGCCGGGCAGGGTCAAGCCAGGACCTGAGAGCCCTGGGAGCGTAACAGAAGGGGAAAGTGGCCCAAGTGATCTCCTCGATCTTGCCAGTCAGAAATACAGGTGCAGGTGGAGGCATCGTGCAGATCAAAGCCTGGCTTTGTGGCTGGTGTCATTGCCAGGGCTTCGGATTCTATGATGATAGGACCTTCTTAGATGAGTACAGATAACTGGGGAGAGGTGGGATCCACCTGTCTAGAGGAGGAAGGAGAATCTTTGCTGGCAGATTGGCTGACTTGGCAAATCATGCTTTAAACCAACACATTTGGGTGGTGGGGTCCAAAGCTGTGACACTTGTGTATTCACAAGCAGCAGGGTAGAGGAGCACACCTACTAGAATAGTGACAAATGCCCCCCAACCCTCCAAAATCCTCTCCTCCAAATCCTGCCCAGCCCCAGGGAGCTGGAGCTGTGTGCTGAGCGCTGACACCAGTATTCAGGTTTCACAGTGCAGAAGGATGCTTTGCTGGCATGTGCCAGCACGCTCTACAATAAGGGCAGTTTTATTTCTTGCATTTTAATCAGACCTGAATGGTCTGTTTAAAATTGAGATATAGCCTCTGCTTCTCACTGTTTTAAAGGTCTCCCCTTTATTTATCAACAGAGTTGAAACAGCTGTACCTTTGCGGTGCAAACCACACATGGAAGTAATTAAATGCCATAGAATTTGAAGTCCTGTAGAGAGGCCATTAAATTTAATAATAATGCTGGCTTCTACAGCAACTAGAATAATGCACGCACAGCATTAGCTATTATGTTTTGATTGATCATTTCTGTACCACCTAAGTAAACCATTAAGTTTAGGTATCAAGTTGAAAGCTATTACTCCAGATCTTTTAACGCAGAATGAATGCTCCACATTTCAGCTTTTACAATTAAATAGGGTTTTTTTTCATTAAAGTATTTAATACAACTATACTGTTTACGTGCTTAAAGAGACAGATCTCACCATAGTTGCTCTTACTATATAGCACCTCCTTGCGTGATTTTCCTCAAAGATCATCTGTTCTGAGAGACCATAGATGTATATCCTCCCCCTCTACTCTGCCCTGGTGAGACCCCACCTGGAGTACTGTGTCCAGTTCTGGGCTCCCCAGTTCAAGAAAGATGAGGAACTCCTAGGAAGAGTCCAGAGGAGAGCAACTAGGATGATAAAGGGACTGGAGCATCTCCCCTATGAGGAAAGGCTGAGAGAGTTGGGCTTGTTCAGCCTGAAGAAGAGAAGACTGAGAGGGGACCTCGTCAACACATGCAAATATCTTAAGGGTGGAAGTCACGAGGAGGGAGCCAGACTCTTCTCAGTGGTGCCCAGCGACAGGCAATGGGTACAAACGGAGACATAAGAGGCTTCAGTTGAATATGAGGAAAAACTTCTTTACTCTGAGGGTGACGGAGCACTGGAACAGGCTGCCCAGGGGGGTTGTGGAGTCTCCTTCTCTGGAGATACTCAAAGCCCGCCTGGATGAAGTCCTGTGTAACATGCTCTAGGAGAACCTGCTTTAGCAGGGGGTTTGGACTAGATGACCTCCCGAGGTCCCTTCCAACCCTTGCGGTTCTGTGATTCTGTGATATACCCACTGTAACTGCACTCTGCCTTCAGTGCGGTTCAAATCAGCATACAGCCTGGCAGTTCTGCCAAGACCAGATGAAAAGATTTCAACATCATATGCTGGTGATTCAATTCACAGAAAACCATCTCTTAATATTGTACACAATTGCAGTTGTGTACAAATACAGTCCACCAAATTATACTAAAATGCATTCACCTCTGGACAATTTTTATGAATTTCTGCTTGTATTTTAACTGATTTTCATATATTCCTACATAGTATTCTTTGTTTCTAACATTTTCAGTGCCTATTTTCATGTATCAATGGAAACACACGGACTCCTGAAAACCATCTGCAATTATTCTAGACATTTGTACATAGAGAAACTGAGGCATAAGTTAAGTGACTGCTAGTTACTCTGGACAAATACCAAAGCAAAGAACAGAATCTAAATCTCAAAAAACAGTTTTCTACATAGGCAACAAAGTGCTGTGTGAGATTATATTAAATGCATACTAAATTTTACCTCCCTATCAAACATCTTGATAGGTCTGCTACTTCTCCCCTATCTTTAAACATTATTTTATTATAGGTATGCAAAACTGTTAGAGCCTTGAATGGCATCAGTTTAAGACATTTTGATAAAAAAACACAGAAAAGGTTGTTGAGAAGGAGTCTTTGGGGTCACCTAATCCCATCTCTCAGTTGGAGAAGAGCAATTTCAAGCAGTATATTGTATCACCCTGTCATGAAAAGAGCCTGGAAGTTTTGTAATACAACTGGGTGTTCCTTCTCTTGTTGCAAATCTGTCCCTAGCCTTGGGGCACCCTGATTTAAACCGTTTCAAGTACAAGCTGTGTAACACAGTACAAATGATTGCCATTGCAGTTCACACTGCTCCATTATAGTTCACATGGCTAATTCTCAACCATTGCTCAAGCTGCTGCTTCTTTTCAGCCCCAGAAACCTATTTTTATTTGGTTTTATACGTTATACAAATTCAATTATATTAATGTAAGGAAAAAGCAATTTTTAAATGGGAGTTGAGGTTCTTCATTCTTGTTTCTCTCCTAAAAGCAGACTCATAGCTGCATGCTCCACATAGATCAGCTCTGGAAACTGGTCTATTTCTGACAGATTGAGTAGGAGGAAGAAATGACCCCTCAGCTTTCAAGAGATATTTGCCTAATTCTCATTCATGTGAAAAGTTGCCCCATACATGTTCTACAGCCATTTGCAGCAACAGTAGGTTAAGTTATGGCTCTATATTTAAAGGGTGAGCTACCAGTAGACCCTGAACAACTGTGACATCCCTAACCCCTCTACACACTACTTAAAAACTTGCCTGTTTCTCCCTTGCATAAAGCAGCATTTCTCCCTTGCACCCATTCTGCAGGATGAAGCTAGTAGAGACTTTAATAGCCACAGCTCGATACCAGACACATCAGATGCTGTTAGTCTAAAGGCGCTTTATCAGTGCCACAAGCCAAGCCAGGCTAGTTAGCCCAGGTAGCTGTACTAGCCAGTGTGAAATGCACTTTGTGCTTCAAAATCTGAAGCAGAAAAGTTACTCCTTAATAATTAACCTCAGTTCTGTATCTTACGCTTGATTATTACTTTGAAGAGTAGATGAGGGCAAGAATGTTAACTATGTTGGATACTCAGTTTTTTGGTGGAAAAAAGAAAGAAAACTATACTGGAAAATGACTATCCAAAAGTCCAAATCCTTCCACTATGAAAAGAATTAGCGTACTTTTCTTTTAGCTACTGGCATTAAGTCATCGTCTTGCAGTCCTTTTTCAGGGGTTTATCTTTTCATAGTATAAGAATAACAAAAGAGTAGTCAGTAGTACTACTCTCAGAGCACAGCATCAGCAGCTGAGATTTTTACCATGGAAAAACAAGCAAAAAAATGTGAAAGACCACCAGGTAGTTCCGGAACATAGCCAACATGAGGGCTAAGAAAAAGCTTAGCATAAGTTCTTGAAAGCTAGCCTGTTGATTTAAAGCTTGTTTACCTAGCAGTAACAGCATCCATTTGTACTGAAGATGCGCTTTGGTCAATAAGCACAAATACTTAAGCCACAAATTGGGCTAAAGGGATTTCTTCAGAAGAAACAATTAAAGACTTAGTGTGTAATACCTTGACTAAATAATCACAGAGGGGAACAATAACCTTCTTAAAATACATGGAGGATGAACGCACCAAGGAGGGAGAAGACTCTTCAGGGACTAAGCTAATAGGATTAAAATTTAGAGTATCAGAAACTTTAATAGTGTAACCTATTAGGCCATGGAATAATTGGTATCACCAGAGCAAAGAGGCATTTTATTAATACTATATAGACAAAGTACTCACAGTGAGACTGTGGAGAAAAGCAATGAGACCTTAAAGGTTTTTTTGTGGCATCATTTTTAAAAAGACCTATGAAGTCTCTTATTGGATTCTTTTAAATATTTTAGAATAATCAATTTAAAATAATTGGTGAGACTTTCAAATGAAAGTAAGAGAATACTTTTCTCCCAATCTTTGTAAGGAAACGACTACTTGGACACAGTATTTTCCTCACTCTGGTTCACAGTCTGTAGGCAAAGAGGCTCCCACCTTTGAAGGCAGCTGTACTTTTCCCCCACTCAACAGCTAAACTTCAGGCTTCAGCTAGCACTGGCAGTATCACCTTTCACTTCTCGATGAAAAGTAGTGTCTGCATCATTTCCAGAACATATCATTACGTACAGTGATCATAATGCTAAACTGACTTTTTAAAGATCAAAATCTTTTGTTGCCACATAAAACTTTGTAACTGAGAGACTCCGGTAAAATGGAGTTGCAGTTTGAATTCCTAGCTCCAGGAAAGATATTGATTTCTCCTAGCAGGAAGTTCCACTTCTAATACATAGATGCCCTGCATCAAATTTATATACCGTAAATTCAAACAATCTAAGTAAAGTTACCTATTCTCATCACACTTGATTAAATTCAGTACATAAATTGCCCAAATCAATAGTTAATTAAAAAGAGGGGACAATTTCTACATACTAAATTAGCTCATATCTAGCATTGTACATTCCCTGTTCCAGGTATGTGTATACTGGAAGAAAGAAAACTAGTTCGATTGGAAGCAAATTATCTATTACATTTTAGGAGGCTGCCTGCTGTTTCAGGGACAAAAAAAACCCCACAAAATCCCCACAACAACAACAAAAAACACAGAAAACTTTTTATTAATGCTGAATTTTGAAAAACAGATCATTGCTGGGTATATCAAGACTGACCATAGGAGGGCATTGCAGGCTTGTACAAAGCTTGGCAAGCCTACACAAAGGCACGTAACTGTGAAAAAAACCCCAACAAAACCTCACAACAAAAATAAAACAAAAAAAAGGGAAAAAACCTTCACCAATGTATAAACCTATAACCAACTCAGTGCTGTCCTATCCCTAGATTTCCTACAGAACATTACGTGGGTATGGCAGGGACTTTATGAACCAAAGTAACACTTTGGTGTTATACAGCCAGGACAGACAATAGAGGTAAGAAAAGCTGCCCTGAAACCTTTCTTCTTGTAGGAGGCTCTTAGTAGACTTGTAACTGGAGCCATTCATTTCTCATTTCTCTTCCCTCTTATGCCCAACTCAAAGCAAACATCATAGAATCATTAAGGTTGGAAAAGTCCAACTGTCAAACCCAAACCATCATGTCTACTAAACCATGTCCCAAAGCGCCACGTCTACACCTTTTTTTAACACCTCCAGGGATGGTGACTCCACCACCTCTCTGGGCAGCCTGTTCCAATGTTTGACCACTCTTTCAGTAGTGAATTTTTTCTTAATATCCAATCCAAACCTCCCCTGATGCAATTTGAAGCCATTTCCTCTCATCCTATCGCTTGTTACTTGGGAGAAAGGACTGATCCGCATCTCGCTACATCTTGCTTTCGGGTAGTTGTAGAGGGCGATAAAGTCTCCCCTCAGCCTCCCCTTCTTCAGACTGAACGCCCCCAGTTCCCTCAGCCACTCCTTATCATCACACATTCCTCACCTCTTCAGGAGTTTCACAGACCATTGCTGAATGTGGTAACTCATTTTGTTCTTAGGGCCCAGCCACCTATGAGCACTGACTCATCTCTATTTCACGTGACTAGTCAGTCCTAAGTTGCTCTACTGTACTCTATGGGATTCCTTCACATGAAGCACACTGCAAAAATAAGGAGTTGTAAGAGTGACTGCTCTTTAGGTCTTAAAGACACAGAAGTTTAAGATTTCTGTTTCTCACTGCATTTGACATCCAAGTACAATACAGACAGTTAAGTGAGCTTGCCAATAGCAGAATGCCTTCAGCCTATTAGGATATTTTTTCAACTTTCTTGATTTATATATCTTTAATTTTTTTAAGCTACAGAAAATAATTATTATGTATAGCAATCTGGGGCTAGCAGATGTGGGGATAGAACTTGTTATTTGTATTATGCTAATGTAAGCCAGTTCAAAATACACAATTAAATTGCAAGCTGGGTAGGCATGTTAGGCTTGCATATGCCACCTACCCCATTAGGTCTCTCATGCCCAACTAAGCCTCAGATATATTTGTAATTCAAATACAAATGTCCTCTGCTCCCTGCAGTATATAATCCAATCTGAAGAAAGGCAACACCTGAGTAAGACAATAAAGGAATAAAAGCAAAGGCTAAGACTGTTCACACGTTACCTCCAATAGTGTATTTCCCAATAAGAGCATACCAAATCAGTGGAATCTATGTATTCTGCAAAAACTTGTCAAAGTTCTCAGTGGAAGCCAGAAGAGCTGCTGATGGCATAACTAGCTAGTACTTCTGGCCTGCCTCCTTGCCAGTCCTGCAGAGTTTACATGGAGTGAGCTGTTAGATTTCCAGATTGCCCAGACCGTTCTTCACTGTAAACAAATGTTTAGATTATAACAAGTGTAATGGCAAATCTGAAATATGTTCTATTTATAGCCCAGAAATGACCCACCAGTTTCTTCATAGAAGGTTTTGTAGACCTCACTAAGATACTATATTTCAAACTTAAGCTCTGCTTGGCTTTTGAATTTCTTTTTTTTTTTTTTGGGGGGGGGGGGGGGGGCGTGTTTTGGTTTGGGGGGAGGCAGGTTTCTTTTTTGTTTTTTTTGTTTTTAACTGTACATAGGATAATCAATTATATGTAGCATATAGCTCTTTCAATCTGTTCTTGACTATTGACAATGTCTCGAGCCAAGTCTGGCTTCATTCCTCTACAAACCAGCAGTTCTGTGACTAATTCCTAAAAGATGTTCTTTCCCCCAACCCACCTACTCTACTTTTTCAGAAGGCCTTTTCCAGTACTCCTGTATGTACATGCAAGATGTGTCCTTCTGTGTAATATAGACAGTTTGTTACTGTGGAAGCAGACTCGGCTACTTCTGTGCCATGATCTCTTGCAACCTTGAGACAAGAAAGGGAAGCAAAATAAGAGGTTGGAAAATATGATTTTTATTCCTTTTGTTTATGCCAGTAGTGCTACTAGCCATTCCAGAAGAAATCAGGTGTTATGACGTGGTGCTGTTTGCCCCATTTTCACCTCACTAACATTTGTTCACCTTTGAATTATATATTTCTCTAATACATTCAGGAAACATTTTTCAAGTAACAGAGAACATATTCCACACCGAAGAACATGAAATAAATAAGAAATTCCTTTGTTTCTTTGAATAGATGTGACATGGTAAGGGAAAGTGGCAGGCTGATTTGTCTACCAAAATGGTTTAATAGTTTGAATTCCTGCAGTTTCTCTGGAAGTATGAAACCCTTTTTCATGAACACACTTCACAATGTATTCTATCTGTGGATTTTTTAGAAAACAAATGTTGTGGTATCCATGTTTGTAGATACATAGATTTCAACCCTGAATTTAAAAGAAAAATATTTAATTGCTCTGAGGTAAATGTACTTCTAGAAATCAAAGCTGGATTACAGAATATAAAACAACATACAAAACCAGCAGCTATTACACTGTGACATCCTTAAGCTATATATTTTCTCATCTCACGGAACTGGCCTGAAGAATTAATACCATAAATAGTTCTTTCAATAGTTATTTCTCATTTATTTTACCTTCACTTGAAGGAGGACTTCAATTATTAAAGTTACCCCAAATAAATTCACACACAATTTGGAGAAGAGGGAGAAGTAATCTCAAGAGTATCAATGTAGTTTTTCCAGTGTTGTCAGATTATGCCTTTGCGGACATGGGTGGCCAGCTCTCACCAACCCAATGAAAGAATGCTAAATATATTCAATTAATGGATGAACAGATCCAGAGACACACAGTTCATGTTGCGCAAAGAATACCATGTATCGCATCACTGAAGAATGCATGGGTCTGAGAAGGTGGAATAAGAATTGCAAAGGCTGGAGACTTGAAAAAGAGAGATACACTAGAAAAATCAGCTTAGAGGAAGAGATTTGTTTTTTTCTCTAGCATGAAGTTTAAGAAAAGTATTTTCCAGAGCACTGTTCCAGAGGAACTGTGGTAAACAGGAAATGGCAAACTTCAGTTCCAATCAGATCAACACATGTGATGTGGGTCAACTCTATAGACCAATTATGTTCATTTACCTACTTGTCACTCAGTAACTGCATTAAAAAATAGAATACACTGGATTCACTAAAGAAATAATTTGAAAATAGGATGAGATCCTGAAAAACACTGATCACAAAACAAATAAACCCATGACTAACCTGAACTGCAGTTAAAAAGCACATGATAGGATTTTGTACTTTTCTCTCAGGGACATCTGTAGTGTAATCAAGATTTCACTCATATTGGTAATCCTGGTACAGGTGGATTTATTGATCTCAATGGTTACTGACTAGAGAAAGTGACGGTAGAGTCGCCCTTTGTTTGGCCTGTTTAAAAGAAATTGTAATTAAAAAGAGTGCAATTTGTAATTTCCCACAGATAGGATAAGATTAAAAACCAGCTTAGAACACAATAGTATTAACATTAACCATTGCTAACAGTGTTAGATGCATCTGCATCGTGTTTTGCAGGAAGTACACCAAAGGCCACCAGTCATTAAGGTTTATTCAAATAAATAGGTTTATTATAATAAACTATGAATCTAGAAGCATGGGAGCTCTGTGCTATGAATGACCTCTTTACTCTTTACTACCTCTTTACTAGGCACTAAGGTTTGAAAGAGGATGAATGAGGTTTTGAAAATAATTTTCTCTAATGCCTACTCTTCTCTTGCAAAGATGTACCCTTTCCTTCAGTCTTTCTTTCTAGTCCCATAGCTTTCAGGTTTTTTAAACTGAGTCAGCCCATAAGATATTTCCCAGACAGGAAAAATCTTCCCACTGCTTCTGAAGCACAGTCACGGACCATTTTTTTGCAGTCAAAGGAGTTTGCCTGCCACTCTGGCACCTCCCCATGCCAGATCCTGCACCGCTGTCCTTCCTCCCTCCTTGCCTGGCACACTCTGGAAAGGAAATGTCACCCCAGGGAGCACGCACAGGTCTCAGGGGCACACAGCATCCTGCTCCTTTGAGAGCATCGAACTTGACCTGGAGCACAGTCCTACGACCTGGATACCAGAAAATCTTCTTCCCAGTCACACTCTTTTTAACGACACAGTAACAAATAAAAATGGAACAGCTTATACCATCTGTCACATTTGTACAATGATCCCTCACACATCCTGTAAGGACTGCAATGAACTTGAAGGGATAGTCTACAAGATCTCATTTTTCTCAGTCAATAAAATATAGCTAATGTTCCTTGCACCCAACTTCATCAGTATTTTAATTGATTTTTTTATAGAGCCATTTCTTGTGGCTATGCAAGGCATTTTTACATATCTTAGAGCTAGGAAACACTCTGACAAAGAGCAGAATTGTCAAAATATTTAGATTTCAGGGGAACTGAAACTGTGACCAAGCTCGGTAAACAGCTCAACAAGAAGGGAGAAAGCTGCTGAGAAACTGAAATGTTTCAAAATGTAAAAAGAAAGCAGCTTTCACACTCTTTTTTTGTTTAATACTTGACCTAGAAAAATAACCACATTATACTCAAGTCCTGTGACCATGGCTGATGACACAGCCGTTCATGACAACGACTTCTCGTCTATTTTCTTTCAAGACTTCTCACGCATTCAATACCTAGAAAAAACAGTGCCCACCTAATTTGGAGATATTTTGTGTTCCATTTCTCCCTTGCTGTTCAGTGTTGGCTGTGCATATTCTTGTTTTTCAAAATCCCGCTCTGAAGACACTGAGTTGTTTGGGCCTGGTTTTCTATCACAGGCAACGCTGCAGCATCCAAGCGCAGGAACAAACACAAGGCAGAACACCATCCGCTCTGCTGAAACCCTTTTCATTTTTCTTTTCATGCAGAATTTTTCATTTTCACACAGAGATAGAATCATAGAATGTTTTGGGTTGGAAGGGACCCCTAGAGGTCACCTAGTCCAACCCCTCTGCCGCTAACTAGATCAGGGGATTTTCACACAGAACACTGTTCACTCTGCGGGAACACTTCTTTAATTTTTTGTTCTCACACACAAGTTTTCCTTTTTCACACAGTTTTGACAGTCAATTACAATTTAGGTATCAAAGTTCAAATGAAAAATTCAGATGCATTTGTTTTTGAAAACATCCAGCATTTGATTGCTGTTGATAATAACTACATTTCCGTATGTTCAAAACACAGTTTCTGTTCTGCGTTGTACTAAGATTTCTCTAGAGCTTTCTTCTGCAGGCTTCCCTCTTAGACTACGTGCTGAGCAGCTTTCCATCCCTCAGAAAGCTCGTATCTCTGCTTCTTCCCCTCCTCACCTCAGCACACCAGTGGCTTTGCCCTGAAATACAGACGCCATCTGAGAAGATCCCGCCACCTGTCAGGTGTCCGCGCTGCACGTGAGGGGCTCTGTGTGCCGCCGGCACGAGGCCCCGGCCGACCAGCAGCAGCTCTTGCGAGTTGGGTGGTTTGAAAGGTGGGAAGGCGTATCATAAGGAGTGCGGGGCTTGTGAGGGGCCTGCCGGGCCAGGTGTGAGGGGGGAGGACCGGGAGGCTCGCGATTCTGGTGCTGGTGCTTCACACCGCGCAAAGCCGAAGCCGCCAGCGGCAGCAGCTCCTGCATGCGGACAGGACTGCAAGGCCGGGATGTAGGAGCACTCACTGTCATGGAGTTGTTTCGCTTGTGGATGGGGAATGTTTGTAAGAAACTTCTGGACAGAAAACCCCATAGAGCAAGGCAGGTAAACACAATTATGTTACTCAGTGGCAGTTCCTGTGAGAGTTCTGAAACCTTTAACAATATTTATCCCCTCACACAAATGGGAATAGAGGTACAATGTTACCAGTAAGTAAGTAAAAAGTTCACAGTAAGGACAGGAAGAGTTACTTCTCAGACCTGCCTCCTGAAGCTAATTTTAATATTTTATACTTATTTAAATATGAAAATTCTTTGCCTGTTTCCAAAGTAAACATTTAATATCTGGTTGAGTCACTTTCATTTTTTTTCATTGGTTCCTTCTTGCTTCCTCCTCCACCCTCCAGCACTGCTGGAGAACCCTCATACTCTTTGGGGGGTTTCTTTGCAAGCACTCATTCTCTCAAGACTTGGTAGAGAATGGAAGAGTGTGGGGAGAAGAGAAAGGATAATTCTCTTGTTCTTTATGTGTTGCTAAGTTATAGTGCCCGGGGGACATTTATGTGATGCAAATGAACACTGATGGGAATTTATGGGGCTGTAGTTTTCCATGAGTTTGAGAGTTTAATGTTTAACATATTTTATCATAAGTTCTGCTGCTTATTTTTTATTATTTCATGTTTTCCCTTGACATCATAACTCAGATAATGCAAATTTAGTAAAATTTGTAGAAAATTATATTTCACCTCAGTTTTACAGAGTACCATAAATTATACACACCCTGGAGTAGAAAAGGGACTGTACAAATATCAGAGAAACTTAGAAATTCTCTCAAGGTAAACCAAAGGGGAAAAGGAACACTGTTTTTCCCCAGTAGCATCAAAATAAAGCAACTCAATGAAGTGCTTGGTCACTAAAAAAGTAGTCTTAAACTTTTAACAATCAATTTGTAACCTCATCTAGCTCTGCTGAAACTAAAATCCTCTCTTCTCAAAGTACGCCCATGTGTCAGATCCTTTCTGATTGCATGTAAACTCATAGATGCAACACAGAAATCCTGTTATTCCCTCCATTGTTCCCCAGGTAAATGCCCTTAGGGTTGGGACTATTAAAGACTGAGACATCTCAAAGATGGTGTCAGGGAACAGCAAGGGAAGCCTGGCCTAGAGAAGGAACATGAGGGGTTGAGCACAATAACACAGCAGAGGCAGTGGCTGCAATGACATTTTTCAAGGAAATTAGATTTCCCAGTGCTTAAGACACAAGGTCACCTAACAGCTAGTGTCTGAATAATCCTGAGGAAGAGACTAATTATTTGTTCAAGACTGTGTCTCAGGACAGCTGAAAAAAGTAACTCTAGAGATCTGGCTTAAATGGCTGCAAATCTCCAAATTCCAGCCCCAGAGTTTGTTAGCCATGAGATACTCCAACTGAAACATATTGTGTCCAGGAGAAGTACAGATACAGACTATTTGTTAGTATAAATTAAACAATTTGACTAAAGGAGACATTCATTTAGCTCCTTTGCTCATCCTCATGCGCTGTTTTGTCTGAAATGCATTAGTTCATGTACTGAAATGGTGTTTAAAAGAAAGATTAACGTGGCTCAGTGGACTATCCCTGCTATTAAAAACCACTATAGGAGTACTGTGTTTGTATAGACACTATGAACAATGGAAGAAATATAAATACATTTACATTTTTGACAAAACGTCATGTAAACTGAAGCATTAGTAGCTACGGAACAGTAGCAAAACACAAGTACAACTTGCAAACCTTATATCCTGATTTTAGAGACTTACACCAGCATTGGTGCTCAAGGCTAAAGCTAGTCTGAACAATGGGACCTTACCATCTGCTACGAGTGAACCTGAACCTTGTTAGAATGAGCCTGTTCCATGGTGCATCACTAATTCTCACCTTTCAATGCCATTTGCTTTAGTCTGAACTGGAAATCAAGCTTTCAGATCAAAATGGCAAATGTAATTCCAGTGCTCCGATACAAATAATTAGAAAAGGAAAAGTAATTTGCCTTTTCCCATGTTTTGGGATGACTTTTATTTCAGAGAAGTAGAATTGTCATGTCCAGAGTGGATGTCATACATGACATTTTTAGACCGAAGATCAGATTCTCAGTGTAGTAGTAGAAATACAGAGGTCAAAAACCACCTTTCTACTTCTCTCTCTTCTATATTCTGGCCAAATAGGAGGACAAAACTATAACTGATTTGCTAGGACTATGAACAGATGTATAGCCTGCATGGAGGCAACGCATTTCTTTCTTAAAACAGTTCTTTTTCTTGGGTGTCCTCTTTAGGTCCTTAAGGACATTGGAGATCAGGAAGCTAACATTGCTGCTCTCAAACGTGCCTACCATTCAGAGTCAATTGTCTGTTCTTTATACAGTGAGGAAGAAGTTACAGTTAACCCAAACGCTTTGTCCCATCTCAGGCACGCTCATTTAAGGTCCTGATTCAGCAAACCATCCACGTGCAAGCTTTTCAGTACGTACCTTGCCTTTAATGGGATTTAAGGACAGGAGCAAGTCCTTTGCTGAATGGGCATGTGTGTAAGTGCCAGGCTTATACGGTTTGTAGTTACTCAGTTTGCATAGCACACAGGGTTCTTGTTTTCCCAGGAATATGTGCCTTCTCTGCAGGCAGATTGCAGTAAAGCACTTAACCCGTTTTCTTCCTTTTTATTTTCTAAATCAAAATTACATTGAAGACAGAGGGTCAATGGCAGTGCAAGGACGAGAGTGCCCTCTATTGTCACTGTGCTCTCCAGCACCTTCCCTCCCTTCTCCAAGTGCTCTGAAGAGACGCCTCACAGCCTCTTTTTTTTTTTGTCCTTGCTGCACAGTGATGACAACCCCAAAAAATTTAATATAGTTCAAGCATAAGCTGTCTTTACCTCTCCAAGTGGAAGTTAAACCGGGGATGCCGCAGCAGCTGGATTTCACAAGCACCTGATCTGTGATGAGGCCAGGGTCACACAAATTGTCTTAAGAAGGAACATTAGGGTGTGAGGATGGAGTGACGTGCAAAAATGCATCAAATTGAACGGCTTAAAACCAAGGGGCGCTGCAGGGCCCCACGGCCTTGTCTGGCAGGGGTCCTCTGGGCCTTGGGGAAAGCAGGGAGGGGGCACGCAGCACCTCCCCTCGCCTCTACCACTTGCTGGGTAGAGACTTCAGCCTGTCTTCTCGCCAACGGAGTCGCGCGTGGGAATTACAAGCGCTGCAACGTGGACCGAGGCCTGCGTGGGGAAATCCCGCCGCGAGCC
>NW_009259977.1:1633105-1658950 GCF_000687185.1 Egretta garzetta
GGCTGTGAGCAGGCTGAGCGCGGCCGGGCTGAGGCCAAGGAGCTGGCTGAACATGCTGCTGCCGCTGCCCAGCGTGCCCAGCAGGACTCCACAGCCACCCTGGGCCAGCGCCTGCAGGACATACACTTCTGGAAGGCCGAGCTCCAGAAGGAGATTGAGGACCTCGATGCTGAGACCGGTCTGCTGGCAGCCCAGAAGCTGCGACTGGAAAGGGCGCTTGATGCCACCGAGGTGCCCTATGCCATTGCCACTGATAACCTGCAGTGTCGGGAGAGGAGGCAGCCCCCGGACCTGGTCAGTGATGAGGTGGAGAGAGAGTTGCTGAAGGTGAGCAGGACATTAGGATGTTACGGGTTGTTGGCAGCCCTCTCTTAGTGCTGCTCTGGTCTCTAAATGGTGAACAGCTTGGTCAGTAGGTGATATCTGCAGCTCATGAGGATTTTAATGTGGAATCACCCACAAAGTCTGGAAGAGCTGTGCTCCTGGCAATGCACAGGGGCCTAGTGCCCCTTCCTGGCAGCCTGGACTCTGTCACTACTAGATTTAAGAAGGATTATATAAAATCCTTCCTCTGTTTAAAAAGTTTTTAAAATCACATGAGTATGACTAAAGGAGACCAGATCCCCCCTCTCAGACCAGATACAAACAAAATCAAACCAGAGGTTTACTGAAGCAAGGTGGGCATCCTATTCTGGCATTAACCTTCTTCCAGCCTCCACTTGGCTTAAAGTCCTCTCATCTCTGCAGGTTACACTTTAAAAATGCAGTACCCAATGAGCAGACTATTCAGGACCAGTGAATCTGGTCCTGAACCCATTTCCATGCTCAAGCTGTCCAAATCTGGCTGTCTCTGCCATTATCTTTTACTACTGAGTCTGATGCTGTAGTCTGGCCAAGGTTCATGAAGAGGTGGTGATCCAACACTACTACGGTGTCTCAACACAAACCATCATTTTAAACGTCCAGCAGAACAACGCAATGAACAGTACAATGTGGTCATGTGACACCTGCATGAGGTGACAGCTCCAGGCAAGTGGGGGGTGCACAGACAGATGGTATTTCTAACAGTGTGACTTCAACAAACTTGAGACTCTCCTTTTCTTCCCATAAAGGACTGTCTACTCTCTTAATGCAGACTGGGCCTTCAAATGAATTGCCCACACAATTCTGTGTACACACTATGTAAAGGTAATCTACTCTGCCACTTGCTAAAACCCAGATCTGCCTCCAGGATTTTAATGTGGAATCACCCACAAAGTCTGGGAGAGCTGTGCTCCTGGCTGCAGCTCTCTCGACTGTTGATGGAATTGTCTCTGCAAAGAAAACGCAAAGGAGCAAACATGGCATTTCCTAAATCCTCCATGTGGTGTATGAGATTCCCAGCTCCTGCTCCGCTTTGTGCTCCCTGGCAGGTGGTCAGGTGGTGTGGACCTTCTCACACGTCAATCCCACGAGCCAGCCACAGCTACGGGTGGGCAGGAGGCTGGATTGCACCGTGATGTCTAACAGTACAGCCAGGACTGAGGGACCTAGATCAAAGGATCTTCATCTTCAACCTAGTGCTACAGCTCCTCACAGCCATATGATCTGACTTTTTAACTGTTTTAAGAGTTAAGAAAAATCATTTAGTAGATAAGCATTGAAAATTCATTCTCATTTATGCCTGCTTATTCACTCTAACTAGTCTTAGACTCCCATTATGAGAACTGTATCTTCAGTTTTAAATATCATATCTGAATGCATATCTCCTCAACAGGGAATCCATTTTTAAATTTTATTTTAGGTCATTCAACAAGGGAATTCTTTATTTTTGCATTATTTCACTCCATGTGAGAGACCTTAATTGCTAAAGGAAGGCTTTTCTAATTTAAAATTGTGCATGTTATAGGAAACTGGCTATCTTCATTTACATGGAGACTGATGCCAACACAATATCAATTACTATAAATGTAATTTAAAGTGCTGTGTCTTTCTAACACTTCAAAAGCCTTTTGAATTTTTACTTTGACAACTCAGCCATTGTAATACTTCCTCCCTGCAGAAAGTGAGTTTTAGTTTTCTCACAGCTTGTAAAATGACACCTTCAGCTATGTATTTATTTAGTTGTGCTCTTTTAGAGCCTTAAAAATATTTTTTTCTTTCCAATCATGATTGTCCTTTTCCACTTAGAATAAAATGAACTTTTTAATGGTCCCTGTTGATTTCATATGGTGGAGAAATGGACACTGCAGGGACATACGCGGTCATTCATTTGTCAAAAACAGTACAAGGATCAACGAGTGCCAGCAGTGTTTTGGGAATAAAGTTTATTAGTAAGAATATACTCCCTTAGCTGTCATTGGATGACTGTCATTGATGTAAAACAGCAAAATTAATTAAGAGTTTTTCATATACAAAAGCTCTTTTTAATATCTGAGCCTCAAATATTAAATTAAAGAAATAATAAATTAAAGAAAATGCTTGCTGGCTTTTATACAATAATATGTAATCACCAGGTCAGTAAAGTCACTTCATAGAACATTGATAGTTAATCCCAAAGCAGCGTTATTGTGCTAAAAAATGAGCACCAGGTACTTTTTGTTCAACAAGAGGTTATTAGAAAGTATGGTCTTTTTCTGGTTTGATCACATTACCAGCTTGAGCTGAAACTTCAGACATCAGATCCATTATCAAGGTGAGGCAAAGCTTTGTGACTTTGAGCAGTCACCGTCTTGCAGCTCAGAGGAAATGAACCCCTCAAACAATATTGTGTGTTTGAGATAATTCTGCAGTCTTCAATGCTGTCCCTCACCAGAGGCAAAATGAGTTCTGGAATAAATAGATCTAATAAAAAATTTAAAGCTGCAAATGTCTTTGGGTTTATATTATGACAGCTCCCCTATACCTGCTGAAGCAGACAATAGCTGTTTAAATCATAGAGTAGAAACTTCTATTTTTAGTTAATACAAAGCATTCAAAGGAGGCAGGCCAACCAAAGATGATGATACTGCCACTCCTTTATGTTAAATAGCACCTTATCACCATATGTCAGACAAAACTGTATTTTTTGGTATCTTCAGGAATCTGATGGGAAGCCTCTGCCTTGCATACAGATAAAATGCTTACTACAGAGCAAGGCAGTGAGCTCTGAAGGTATCTGCAAGGACTCAGCAGATTCTGGAAGCCAGTGTCTTGCCAGAGAAGCTGATCTGCTGTGTGACATCCCTGTGTGTGGCCCCAGCCTCTGACATCTGAGTTTGTGCTTGCAGGGCAGACAGTGTCCTGCTCGGTTTTAAAATGGCACCTTGTGTTTGTGCAAGGCAGGGACTCGATCTCCTCCCGAGCATGATGCTGTTGCCTTACTTTTCCATACTTCAAGGCTGTGCAAGTAATTCAGGTAGTCTGGTTAATCTGATGGAACATAGACTTTTTCATAAAATACACATGCAATATAAAAATAATGAATCCCCGGTATTCCAAGTATTGCTGCTGCCTTAGACTTACAGCTGAGTTACCTCAGTATCTGCTAACTCCTTGGAAAACCATGTCTTGCAATAGTAGGCTACGGATGGGTAAAGAGCAGAAGGTTTAAGTATTTAACCACAACCATTGAAATTTAATTGCTTTGCAGGATAGTATGCACTGCTCTGGGTATCACAGAAGTCTCAATGTTTTTATCTAGGAAGCTGAACTTATCAGAAATATCCAGGAGCTTTTGAAAAGAACTCTGATGCAAGCTGGTAACCAGATGCGGTAAGACGTTTTTCATGATACTTAATTTATATAGCCAAGTAATTCCTGGTATATAGAGGTATAATGCCCAGTGGATAAAGATCTTACTAATGCCAGGTTTGTGAGCTGTGTGAATTCAGTTTAAACCTGAAAAGAGGTACTCAGTGATGAAATGTCAGGATTTTCAAGGAGGGTAAGGTAAGAGAAGAGCCATGCCCTAAAGCCATGCTTTAGATTTTCAGTCCTGCTTTCCAGTATGTGTATTCAGTTCTCTAATTTTCCAGTATTAAACTTAAGTGCAATAAAAGTATTATCTGGATATCGCTCTACCTTGTTGCACCTTGTGATATATTTGTAGTATGGGCTCTTTTAAAATGATTTATCTGATCAAAGGATCTTTTCAAGATGAGTTTTTTTGCCGCTAGATGTCAGTATGATCTTAAAATATGAAACTTCACTCTACCTTCTGTATCAGTATGGAAGTTTATTGCATTTCAGAAGGAATATTTGCTTTTAATGAAAAACAAGCCCTTTGGAAAGTTGTTACCTGAATCCTAAGGTACATCAATATGAAGGAGTTAGCTGCTGGAAACCTTGATAATTTAGTTCTAAAAATTCTTTAATCTGCTCCAATTTGTGCTATTCTACCAGATAAAATGTAATACTGTTTTTAGACGGAATGTCTATAAATGGAAAATCATTTCAAGTAGTTCTGTACATCAATTAGAGCATGAGAGGAGTCTACTGAGTTTAGGCTTTGCTTTTTATAATTGTTTTAAGATCATTTTAGTACCATTGTTTAGTATTTTTGGCCAGCTGAGTCTCTTTAATTCCTTAGGTGAGAGTGACATCTGGTGTCAACAGTTGATAACAACCCACTGTCTTTTGTAATCTAACAAAATAGAAATAATTCTAAGTAATTGGGTGACATGTGACTCACTCAATTGACAGGAAAGCAGCAGTTTTAACTCTGTCATTGTACTTGTATCCTCCAAGGACAAATTACACTGTCCGCATGCTACAGTCTTTGGAAGGCTAGATAGGAGGGCTCAGAGAATGATAAAGGGTCACTTTATGGAGGTCTCAAATTTGAGTCACACTTGATATACTAGCAAAAGAAGAGGATGGGTCTTCTATTAGCACTACCTGATGTCTTACCATGGGAAGAGTGTTCTGTTGGGCAAACTTCCTACCTGTTCTCCCCATAATAATGACAGCTGTCGCCACTATTGAAAAAATCCTCTGTGTTTTAGGATTATTATGTAAAATCCAAAGTCTAACAATTCCTTTGTCTTAGGCTATAGAGCTCTAAGCCTTCCGTAGGCACAGAACTGTACTGAAGGCCTAGGGTAGTGGTTAACACATCAGGCTTACTGTCCTTCTAGCAGGTAGTTGAGGGGGAGAGACTTCGGTTAGGATTTTCATGGCAAAAAGGAAAGTTTGTGTTCTCATTGCTCTTTGCAAGACAAAGGCTCAGGGCCTAGCTTCACAAATGTCTGTGATAGTTTTGTTAATTGTATTGTTTTCCACTAACAGTGTGTGATAATAATGACTTTTCAGATTAAATCGAGATCACAAAGAGGTTTGTGAAATGGACTGGTCAGACAAAGTTGAAACGTACAACATCGATGATAAATGTGGAAGATACAGTAACCAGAGCACCAACATCCAGTTCCATCCTAGTTCAGTGAAGTTTGAAGAGAGGTGAGCAGTTACTGTCATTATCCTCCACAAATAACCCTGGTAAGATACAGTACATCCTTTGCATCAGTGAAGGCTGTAATATTGCTCTGAATTAAAGGTGTGATTGCTGCTTCTTTGGACATACAATGTCATAGCTTTAAAATAGCTAAATGGACAGTAAAGGTAGCGCTACCATCTCAACATGGCATACCACGGATGGCAAGGTTAGTTCACTATATGCAGACTGAGCTTGTAGAAGTTTTTCTTGGAAATAATTGGATTTATACTTTTAAAGGCTGATCTAAATCCTACTGAGGCTTACCGTTTGACATCGGCATGCATGCCATTCTTTCAGGAAAGGCAAGTGCTGCTTCCTGTACACAGAGAGGATTACTATTACAATAAATCTTGCTGCTTCCCTCTCCCCTTTCAGACAGTATCGTGTGATGTGGTGTCCCAAGTGCTATGTAGTTCCTTTTGCTGCTCAACCTGTCAAAGTATAACCAGAGATCTTGTTTCTTTTTGTTTCAAAGTAGGCACAGACGGTAAAACTTGAATATATTCATGTCTTTATTTGCTGGTGACTTAACTGCTTGTGTTTGCACAAAAAAGTACGTTCATACTTTTTTTGCCTTAGTAGTATTAGCTAAAAATGGAAGAACTGGATGATTTTTGTGTCATGTATTGCTTCCTTCAGAAGCCACAAGATGAATGAGAGTTTATTAATTTTATAAAGGATTAGTCTTCTTCCTTCCTGATAAGTCTAGACTGCATGCAACAGCAAAAACAAGTAGAGGTTGACCACACTTTTGCAGGGAAAGAACCAGCTTCAGATTGTCTTTAAGTGCAACTTGAACAAAAGAGCAAGGTTCCTATTTGTATACCATTCACCTCTTCCAGCGCCTCAACACCAGAGACGTGGGCCAAGTTCAGTCATGACAACATCTTTAGAGCAGAACGAGAAAAACTGGCGTCCATCAATCTTCGTGCCTTGATTGACAATATTCTTCATGATGTATCTGAGGACCTGAGGACGCAATGTGCTGCTGTTAATGAGGCTTTTGCCAAACGCTGTGAGGAGCTGTATGATACAAAACACAAACTAGAGTATCATTTGAAAAAAGTAAGTGTTATTTTTTGAATGCTGGCTACAGGCATGATAATCTCTTTTGAGAAGATCACAGTAGATTTATCCTCTAGAAAAAATGTCTTAGTTCATGTCAGGTATCAAACACTATTTTGTGTCAGCTTTGTATCTGATAAGAGTCTTCAGAGCTGGATTGTGACACCAATTCAGCTTTTTCTGATATCTGTTGTGGTTCTCTAAACAAGAGATAGACTTAAATATGAAGAAAATGAAACACTTTCTTCCATGTCTTGCTGAACTAAAACCTGAAACTGTGTGATCAAGGAGCTGGTCTTTGGGCCAAGATTCCCAGGCTAGCCTGGTTATCGCTTTTATGGAATGAAACCCATGCTGTGCTGCAGCAGTAGCAACAGCAGCAGTTCCTGGCAAGTGACAAGAGGTGTTTTCAGCCTCTGCCCCTTCTCCAATGTAGAGCAGCTCCTGCTTCTGCGTTAGGCCGCTGGCAAGTGTGGAAAAAACTGTCATTCCTTAGCACCCATTGGGTAATGACAGCTGGGTAGACTTTATTTTTTGCATGTGTGTCAGTGGTTATGTGGGAGAAGGGAGTCAGAATTTCCTGTCTTTTCCATTTTCTTCACTAATGCCAGAAATCTGTGCATTTCCAAGTTGATCAGCAGTTCTCAATGTCATTCAAAATAACTTGAATTTTTCTTGGATAACTTGCAGTTAAAAAATTAGAATTAAAAGCAATTCATGGAGGTGGGATGTGTTGTCAGGAAACATGGAAGAGTTTTTGAACAGGCTGCAGAATACTTTCTGGTTTGTTTTTTTTTTTTAGATCGAGGACCAGATTCTCAGTGTAGTAGTAGAAATAAAGAGGTCAAAAACCACCTATGTACTTATATTTCTTCTATATTCCGGCCAAACAGGAGGACAAAACTATAACTGATTTGCTAGGACCATGAACAGATTTATAGCATGCATGGAGGCAACTCATTTCTTTTTTAAAACAGTTCTTTTTCTTGGTTATCCTCTTTAGGTCCTTAAGGAGATTGGAGATCAGGAAGCTAACATTGCTGCTCTCAAACAAGCTATCAAAGACAAAGAAGCCCCAATGAAAGTTGCTCAAACAAGGCTGTATGACAGGTCTTTTAGGCCCAATGTAGAGCTCTGCAGAGATGAAGCACAATTCAGGTAAATGCTATTAAACAAGCCCTCCAAGGTGTCCATTCTATCCAGAAGTCATATCAGACAGGTTTTGCACTCTTTATTGGCAACACATAGCCTTCAGCTTCTATAGCTAGGTTTTAACCTGATGTAAGTCAGAAATAATTCAATGGACTGAAATCACTGTGAGGAAAATAACATTTTAACCTAAGTTATTGCCAAATAGAAAACCTAGAGACTCAACTCTGCCTTTTCTCTCTACACTTTCTTCTCTGAACTGTGTGGTTTCTTTTTGATTCAGGTGATCCAAAAAAATCTGCCAGCATATATGGATCACTTGCAGCCCTTTTGCTGTTAGCAAAAGTTCACCACAAGGTGGACTATGTGCCGAATGAATTGTGCTTCAAGTGCTGAGAATGTAAATGGGCTGCACATAGTCATAGTTGGAGACAAGTCCTCAGTGCAACAAAGCATTGGGCTGGTGGCATCTGATTTTCAGTAATAATCCATTATAAAACTGGCGGTCAACAAATCCCCTTGAATTAAAGGCCTGAGTGTCATATTTGTCAGTTTTGATCTCATTATAAGCTTTGTAGTTGATTCTCCCCCTTCACATTTTGCTACCCTTAGGAAAAGTGGGGAATTGGCTTTTTCAGGCTTGCAGTATCCTTGTAGAAAGGTGCCTACAATTCAGAGTCAATTGTCTGTTCTTTATACAGTGAGGAAGAAGTTACAGTTAACCCAAACGCTTTGTACCATCTCAGGCACACTCATTTAAGGTCCTGATTCAGCAAACCATCCACATGCAAGCTTTTCAGTATGTGCCTTGCCTTTAATGGGATTTAAGGACATGAGCAAGTCCTTTGCTGAATGGGCATGTGTGTAATTGCCAGGCTTATACGGTTTGTAGTTACTCAGTTTGCATAGCACACAGGGATCTTGTTTTCCCAGGAAGTAAATATGTGCCTTCTCTGCAGGCAGATTGCAGTAAAGCACCTAACCCTCACTGACTTTCAGTTCAAATTAGTGTTTCTTTGAAAATGGTTTGCTCCTTTTTTTTTTAAATGGTGTGCTGCTGCTTCTTTAAAGCTTACACGCTTTTAAAGTAAAGATCGTTTTCTGATCTTTGATGCAAGTATCATCTTTAATACTTGAGTTTTATACCAGTGAACAGATATGAAGAAACAGGCTTAACAAAATGCTGGTCCTGCATGGCTTATGTAACAATGTCTGCCCTATAATTCTTAGTCCAAGTGAGGACAGATAGTTCCACTGTGCTTAGTGGGGCAAAAGACATTCTTGGTACTACCTAAATCATGGGAGACTTCTGTACAGAAGCTGTGAAAGTGAACTCTGCTTTCCACCAAGTATGTAGGACCTCTCTGAGATCCTCTGTTGTTGAGTATTATGATTCTATAGCTGTTGATCTTTATTCCCATTACAGTTCATTTGTCTTTTGAACACCGACTGGCTTCTGCTCTTTTTTTATTACTTAATGTTCAGGTTGATCAGTGAAGCTGAAGCACTAACGGAGTCTGTTGAATCCCTGAAGAAAAAACTGCTGGAATCTGAACAGTCTCTGAGGAACCTGGAAGACATACGGATGAACTTAGAAAAAGAAATAGCTGTGAAAACAAACAGTATTTTCATTGATAAGCAGAAGTGCATGGCCCATCGCACACGCTATCCTGTTGTTCTTAAATTAGCAGGTTACCAGTAATCTCTATACTAACTATGCAAAGTCTAGAAGAAAAAATGCAGTCTAGAATCTTTCATATAAAATACATGGATAATATTATACACAGAAGTACTGTATTGACTGTTATTTTCCTCTATTCGGGGTAAAATGCATTAGCATGGTAGGCTTTGAGTCTGAGTACAGATGTTTAGTCAGTTTAAAACACAGCTTAAAGGTAATTCATTACATTTAGAATTTACCTATGTCATACATGCATAATTTGCACAGTATGTAATATTTGGGCTTTTCACGCTAATAAGTGAATATGTTGAGTGACTATTTATTGATAATAATAATATACACAGATGTAGATATAAAACATGTAGCTTTCTAGCATTTTCAGGCAGCCTGAAATGAGAGCAATAAAACTGCTTGCCTGACAGAAGATCACATGATCAGCAAGGAAACTAAGCTGCTCAAACATTATTAGTTAAAAAAAAGTTTGTAGGTTAGATCACAATCCGACTATTGGCAAAACCTGTCCCAATTCATGCCACCTGCTTATGTGATCTAAAAATGAGTCCAAGGATTTTTTTCCTTCAGGTCAATAAATTTAGGGTTTTTTCAGTAAAAAAAATCCTCAACAGCTTGTGAATAGTAATCGTGACTTTCAACTTAAGCACTTAGCTGTTGAATTGAGCTCCTGATCTGTTCCAGCCATTCCCTGGGAGCAAGGCATGTGCTTGAACTATTACCTGTAATGGAGAACACATCAGATTCATCTACTGCAGTAGAGCAACATAAAAAAAGTCATCTATCCATTAGCTTAGTAGGCCACTTGGTTAAATAGGTGACGTATCAAAAAATGGGGAAAAGATGACATGGAACAGAGTTCCGTTCTGGTTTCCTGTATTGCAGTTTTTTACTTTTTAAAAAGCAGCTGATAAAAGAGAAAAAAAAAACACCTCAAAAAGCAAAACACACCCAAAAAACCCCCCTAGCCAGCATACATTTCTGAATAGCCCTGCTCTGTTAACCAGAGCAGGAGAGGCCATTAGCCTATCTGTTTTTCTCACAGACAGCTATTTGTATTACCTTAACTCAGGATGTGCAGAGCACTATTCAGCAATTGCCCTCCTGCTAAAAGCTACTACCATTTCTTTGAAAACCAGCTGCGTCAGTGAGGGCTTTTGACCCAAGCTTCTCTTTACAGGTTTTGTGTTCAAGAGTTTTGTTTTGCTCTTTTCATAGATTTCCTCTTCATGATTGTATTTTTATAATTCAGATGTTGAATCCTTATTAGAGAGAAATGGCATGCAGATTTAAAAAAAAAAAAAAAAGAAGTGGCTCTACTATGTTCTTCTGTGCACAGAACTTAAAACAGTTACTAAAGATTATTTTTGAAGGCTGAAAACATTCTCCTTTCTTAAAACATCTTCAGCACCTTTCTTCTTGGCAGCATATATCTTGTGGTCTTTTCCAACCACATGATTCTATGTTCTAGCCTGTTGTTCATGCTCAAATCTTACAGCCTAATTGGTGGATTGCAAACCTTGTATGCAGCTACATCACTGCACATTTGTGTATTAAACTGACTTTAGTTGCACCAGAAGAATAAAATGCTTTACAGGGTGTTCCAGTATTCAGAGCTGTGGTGTTAAAAGAGTTTTGGTCATTTAGCTGCAACCTGTAGCTGGTGCTGCTTGTATGTCTCCAGGTGTACACATGAAATAGAGGGGGAAAATAAGACGGTGAACCAGGCTTTAGTCTAATTCACAGAAACCTTTTGGGAAGTATGGAAAGGAGCAGCATGTTCAAATTGGCCTTACTCACCAGCTAAAGAGAAAAAAGTGGAATCAAAGTGGATTTGGGGTTATGATTATAGCAGACGGGATGAGGAGAGCATGCAGTCCAGGACCCAGGACTATTATTTTGAATCAAGAGGTTTGTGTTAGAGAGGAAAAGTGCTGTCATCTTCTCTACCACTGTGCTGAGTACAAATAACCTTATGCCTCATATTGGCTTGTAAATGGAGCTTTCCCTAATTAAAGCCTATCAGTTTAATTTACCTTTGTGAATTAAATTAGTCTGCCCTTGCTTTAGGCCAATCAAGGAAAATCCTGGTCTAGTGAACCTAATACATTGGCAGGAATGTAATCACTGCCCTATTCACATGGTAATAGATGAATATGAACAAGTTGGAAGAGTGAGAATCAGATGGAATAGCTTCAAGTTTCAGTAATTATTTTTTCTTTAATTACTGATTAAAAAAATAATTAAAGCCTCTGCTCTAGCATGTAAATATGTTTTCATATTATTTTTTCATAGTTCATTTTTAAGCTGAGGATTTACAAGGAAATATTTTAAAAGATGTTTTAGCTGGCTCTTGTGTGAGCTAGGGTCACAGGTGAGCTACAGCTTCCAATTGTCTTGAGCTTAACCTACTAATCTGTATGAAAAGCGTGGACTTTTTGACTACATTAGAATTGTTTTGTTTAATATCCTGAGAGATTTCAGGTTGTGAAGACAAGGTTTAATTTCGGGAAAGTCTGAGAGTTTTCTCATCTGCCTACAGGTAAAGGAAGAAATTAATGGTGTAATAAATTATACCCTCATCATGTCTGGGACAGGGACTTCAAGAAAAACCAGGAGTGAAGACCCATTCAAAACTTATTTGTTACTTAAGAGCAGATGACATTCTGCAAGGGGAGCAAAGAAGGTTATAGGGAAATGGGAGATAATATTTGTGTACTATTTTTATAATGAATAATTTATTTTCTCTAAGACTGAAGTTTAGAACAACTTGTCTCATCATTTCAGCCTTGTACTGTGTCACGGGTCACTAAAAAATTTAGTACCAAAGTGGCAGACACCAGCACTGAGACGCCCAGGTGAGATTTTTCAGAAGACTCTCTGTCTCTGCTTTTGGACCCCTGAAACATGATACAAACAATACCTGCTTAAAATATTGATCTTTAATTCAATCTATATGGTAAATATAGAAAAGAATAATAAAAAGGGATTCTACAGGTATAGTCTATATGGTAAATAGCCACAAGGACAGGCAGTAACACCAGCTGTGTCTTAAAGAAGGATATCTGAACACAGGCAATTTTTTCTATTGTTCTTCAGGATTCTGTTTGAGGTAATTTGCAGTGTAATTACAAAATAACCTGTAGACAAGTGGAAATTACTTTAAGATCTTTTTCTGAGCAATTTTTCCAAGAAATTTCTGGGCAGTCTCTTAGTTCTACTGGCCCCTCTAAGTAAATTGCATCCCAGCATCAGTCTGGGCAGTAATAAAAGTCACAGTAACAACTTTATGGCCATGTACAGTGCTCATTAATGGCCTGTTTTATTCCTAGAAGGTATCTAATAGCTGGGTCGCACACTGGGTCCACAGCAGGCTGAGAACAGGAGCAATGAAGAACATTTAAAGCAGATCCAACAATTCCTCACACAAGGGTTGTTTGCAGGCTGATTGCAGGTCTGGTTGCAAGGCTTGTTTCCATAGATCAGATCCCCTTTTCCATGTCCAAAGTGGCAGGGCAGTACAGGAATGAGGAGAACTGGCTGAATAGGGAAAGGTCAGTGGTTAATACGTCCATGAACAAACAACCTGAGCTGGACTTGCCATTAATGACATCACTGGATATTATTTAGTATCTAAGAAGCATTTGGTGAACATAATCATCTTGAAAGTTTATTAAAGTTTGGTTGGAAAATGGCCATCCGCTATTTGCCATGTGTCCTTCTGTTCAGACTTCATGTATATAAAGTTAACGGATACAAAATATTTCATGTTCCCAGGTACCCAAGCAGACTTTGACCAATCCACATTGTCAGCAAACTGTACTTTGAGACGTTGTCATGCAAGCTATTAAACCAACGCTTAAGCCCACGATTAACCAGAGGGTTTATGAAAGCCTGTAAAGGAAGGTTGCCTTCAAGACACAACCTTACAGTATCTTCTCACTCCAAGCTCCTTTGTTACTAGAGGCTTTGCACTCTCCCTTCTCTGGGAACATGCTCATCACCAAATGGATGAGAACTAGTTTATCTCACTGAAAGCTTTTGAATACAGTTCCTGCAAAGAAAGTTTGCCTGAAGAAAGGCTTCAGTGGGACTTGTACATTTTGGTTGCTCAGAGGAACAGGCATCAAGCGTGGTAAAGTGAGACTGAAAACCTCACGATGCACCGGAATGAGAGCTCATCCTTTGGGATGCTCGGTGCTTTTAATTCCCACTGCTGCCTGTTGTCTCAGGAGTGATGGCCCCTCAGGATCACATCCCGGCTGTGTTCCTCTCTGAATGAGGAACAAGGGTCTTTTCTTGCTATTCTGGGGGTGACAAATGCAGCTGTTTCTATGACAACCTCACTACCGCATCCTTATTTCAGAAAATCATGTGTGTAGGGGGGATATTCTGGTTGCTATGACTTGTTACATGTGCCAGGCATGTGCACTTTAGTCCTGTAAGTTCCTCTTAAGCTTTCCTTAGAAGAAAAAATAAAGGAGGATGGGAAGAGTAAGCAAGTTGAGAATTTAGGAGGACTACACAGTAAAAAAAAATCCTGTTTGAAGCAGGCCCATGTTGACAAACATTTTTAGACACGTGGCTCCTAAGACAATATTTCAACCCCATGAGTTTTGATGGGAGTCAGGAAAATTATGCTTTCGCATCACCTGTAGTGCTGTGAGGAAAATCAGCCACTGCAGTAATACCCTCTCCTGCAGAGGTGGGTTTTACCCCAAACACCTACAATGGTAACAGCTCCAAACCAGGGTTATGGAATTGTGCCTCATTTTACCTGACATGCAGACCATGCTAGGAGACACCTTGTTCTGGACACAGCTGTAGGAGTTAGCCTGTTTTCATGTTGCCTGTTGTTTGGCAATGCAGAAGCATGACAATTTGCTGGATAATTTTTCCCCTTTGATTCCCCCATTTGTTCCTTTTCCCTTAATGTCTTGCAATTCAGTCATATCGAGCATGCTATGTCTCTGCTTGTGTTGCTTCTTCATGTATGGAGAGAAACTTTATTTTTTCTCCTTAAATATCTTTTATTATCTATTTGGAGAACGAACGAAAGAAGCCAGACCATAAGTCAAGTCTCCGTGGAAGCACATCTATGCTCCTCTCAAATGCTGCACCGAGATCTGCTTCAAGAGTGACTGCAGTTTCAACAAGCCTGGCCACTCTGAAAGTAAAACAGCAGCGGGAGAGGATGAAATCCTCAGGGGAAAGGCCATAGAGGGTGAAAAAAAAAAAAAAGAAGATTTCTTTTTAAAAGAAATAGGAAGATGAAATATTTTATTGCCGATTCTTAGAGGATTTATATAAACATGACAGGGAAGAAAAATTGAATGACCTTTTCACATAGTCATGCACAGTTAATCAAGAAGACCGAAATGTCCATCATAGGGTAATTTTTGAGATTTAAAAAACATTCTTCCAGAAAGGAAATAACTCAGAAGATGTGGAGAAAATTTACTTATTTCTTTAAAGTATTGATTGTTTCATCCTTTAAAAATTCATAATGTTGCCAGCGACCTTCCATGGTAAGGGACAGAGACGTCTTTTGAATCAATGGCTTTTCATTTCTTTAAATGAAAGCAGCACCAAACCATCTGAGATATGGCCAGAACAGCTATCCTGGAACAATAATTGCTACCGGAAAAGAACAACCACAGTTTTGCTGATTATTATGAAATATTCCCAGTTCCTGCTAATTCCTCCTGGCTTTCTTGCAGGCACTGACAGGAGCTGGTAGCTATTTCTGATGCCTTACAGACAGCCGGAGGTCCTCAGGCAGCAGTGAACAGCCCTGAGGCAGACCTGAGGCACCAGGAAGCTGGGGCTGTGGGAATCCATCCCCTTCCCAGCTCATCCTGCCTCATGCCAACAACGCAAAGCAGAGCAAGCCAGCACTTCTGAGCACCCCACAGACAGAAAATGGCTGGCATTTGCAGACTGAAATCGGTGCTAATGCTGCTGTCTTTCCCGGCACAAGAAGCTTTCCTCTCCACAACCTTTAACAATCCTTTCACCCTCATCTTTTCAATATTTCACACTTTTTCCACCAGCCTACATATGAGGAGACACAGAGAGCCAGGAGATGGGTCACCAGGCTCCAGGAGGATGTCAATGAGCCAACCAGCTGTCGTTCCCCCAGCTCTCCCTCCCACTCCTTGGTTTGGGATTGTATAGCTACAACATGCGCAGGACCATAGCACATTTTACTAGCGCAGCCCCAGCATGTGAACAATTACATCAGCTCTGCTGGCACTTAGTCAAGCCACGTTGCACTCCCATGGACGTTCCTCAGCTGAGAACATTATCTACCCGGTAATTGCAGGACGAGAGGGTACAGGACGTGGGCTCTCCTGAGCCAAGATTCCTGGCATTTTATGACACCAGCTTTTGCCCAAGGATAAATTCACGTCTGTAAAACTGAAGGAGGGATCATAAAGCCTTGTAACTCCCATCCATATGAATCAGTAACAGGCTGCAATCACGCAAGTTCTTAGGTCTCTGTATACATATTTCAAGAGCTGTAAACAAAACACATCGTACCAGCAAAACAAACCCAAACTGTGAGTCGCACATGGTTTTGCCTTCACTGCCAAAGGACAGGCAGGAGGTAGATGGAGCAGAGAGCAGCAGAGGTGTAAAATGGTTACCCTAAAGCTCTCAGAATCAAAGCCAGGCCCCCTTCAGAGGCATGAAAGGCACCAGTAGACATATTGAAAAGTCCTGATTCACCAGTTGCCATTGGGGACAGGACAGACTGGCAGAGTGGGTGAAGGCAGAGGTTGAGTATTGTATTCAGTTTGGGATGAGGAGGTAGGTGGGGAACTGCCACCATGACCCTTGGGCACCCAAAGGGCTCTAGGCAGGACTTGGCCAACACGTCCTTCCCAGGTGGGACATCTGCAGATGCTCCCTGTACCTGTGAGGTGCAGAATTTGCCTCCTTGATGGTGTGAGGCAAAACAGGGCTGCAAGGAGCCTGGATTGCTGCCTCTTGGCTTCTCTCCCACCCTTTCTTTCAAACCTCTTCATTGCCCCTTGCACACTAGGCGGAAGCCTGTCTAGATGCTAAGCTTTCTCCTCCTGCAGGGTTAATAACTCCCCATCTTTCTTTTTAAGTTTTCAGGACATTTGAAAGAAGTTTTCTCTAAGGCAGAGGCTTTCCTCCAGGAGGGACTGTGGCCACTCCTGCCCATTTGTGCTGTCAGGATGAAGGGTTTACTGGCATCCCAGGAAAAAAAATACAGTCCCGGACAATCATGGGGCTGTAATCAGCTGTTACTTAGCTGGAGCTCTTCTCGCTGTGTAGACATTTTCCAAAACCCGTTAGGAGTCACAGGAAACAGTGCAATTAAGCTTCAAGCTAGCAGGACTCTTGCAGAGCTCAGCATTAGCCGCGTGTTGTGGCAACAGTGTCTAGACCATAAATTACCACCCAAGTTTTTCATTTCATGTCTCTTTAGGAGAGAAAATGGAAAGGGGCACAACAGGATGGGTTGTTTGTTGGTTTTTTTTTCCAAATACCACAGGGCTCGTTTGAACTGTGTTCACAGATTGAGCAAAAATACGGAGTTTGTCCCAGGTGTGGAATGGCAGAAGAAAGTGACAAAACCCACTGAGATTAAATGTAAGAGCTTTTTTTTATTTGTAAATGTTTACAGTTTCTCCTTCCTTAATCAGCTCCTTTTGAGAACCTATTAACTGGGTGAATCATTACTGGAGGGAATTAAATCAGCCAGAACTGAGTCAAGGCTACTCAACAGCTCAGGGGAGGTGGGATGCAGAGAGCAGAAGGGAGAGGTTACAAATTTAATCCGTAGCTGCTCTTCCCAGAGGAGAATGCTGGTCAGAGACATCAGTGATACAGGAATATGGAGGGATCTGTTCATTTGGGGACCGTTTCTTCTGCCAGGCAGTGAAATTACCTGCTGCAGTCTGAGCCCACCAAAGTCCTTTTTCACCCGCTTACCAGCGACTGGGTGTCCTTGGTCCTCAGTGGGGCACATCTGGTGGAGGTGGAGCACTCAGCAGTGGTTCTGGAGCTGCCCTGTGTGCCCAGCGCCCCGGGGACAGCCCATCCTGGGTGCTGGCACATGCAGTCCTGGTGGTGGGCAATGCACCGAGCTGCCTGTTGCAACTTTTGGTGTGCAGATGTGAAAGCATCCCCTGCGCTGAGAACCGCAGAGCAGGATTACACATTGAATAAATTGAAATCCACCAAAGTCCTTGGCTATATTTCCATTTCATACACTTATCCCATAATGATGGAGTGCCTTGTTCAGATGTGGGCTCATGATTAAGGATTGCCTTCAGACCTTGCAAATAGAAGATCATTTTTATGATTGCTGTGGTGTATGAGCTCTTCATAGGAGAGGTTTTTAAAATCCGAATGGGTTCAAGTGTGCAAGAGATTAATGTGGGGCTGCATGCATCTATCTCAGTCTGAAAATTCCAATTTACTTTTGCGAAGGACAGTTTCATTGTAAAACTGCTCTGTGCTTTCTGTGAAAGTCTGGGAGACTTTCTCTGCCCATGCACACTGGTCACTTGTCTGGAAACCTGGCAGTAGGTTACCACTAAAAGCCGACCAAAGTCTATTGCCAAAAATCAGAGAGCTGGCAGGTTTGCTGTAGTGTCTACACGACAGACAAACACAGCAAACAGCTTTTTTTCACTTTCAGCAGAGGAATCCTTGTTCGCAGGACAGCATCCTCGCGCTGTTTCTGGCAGGGGGAACAGTGCTGATTTTACAGCAGAGTTTGCAAAGCTGCAGAGGCTTTCACAGCAGAAGATGGACCGAGGTACTGAGGCTGAGAATATTCTCAGAGCAACTTACAAGAGCTGCCCAAAGCACAGGAGAGGCAAGTTTGCCTTCTATGGGCCATCGCTAGTGAGCGGCTCAGTGGCAGCTCCGCTCGGGAATGGGCTGCAGGCAGCATGCAGGGGGAGCGAGCAAACTCCCTCACCGCTCGCCTGACACCAACAGGGCTTGTCCTCCCAGAAGACCAGCCTCATTCACCCCTCCTGGCCAAATAAACATGGAAAGCTTCGTATAAAAACAAGTGAGCAGCTATAAAAACTTGTGTTAAGTCTCTACCAAAGACGAGGAGGGCAGAGCTTTGCTTGTGCAGCTCAGCTTATGCTGAGAGATGGTAAAGCTGAGCAAGCAAGCTCCTATCTTTAATTAATTTCAGATTATTGCTTCCTGCCTTATAGGACTCGTGGGTCTAAAACTGAAACTTCCCCAGGGTCTGTGCTCCCTGCCCTGAAAGCTGTGCTGGGAAGGATCAAAGCTCACCTTCCTCCCGCACCCCTTGCTCTGCCCTCCTGCTGGCTGTGACAGTACTATTTGGTCACTGTTGTTATTACACGCTCGGTTTGCTTCACAGGACAGAGTGGTTTTTACAAGGTCTCTGTGTTTCTGGTGCTGATGATGCAAAACTGCATCCAGCTGTCTCCTTCAGTAAAAAAAACAAATTAAAGGTAGGCAACTCTGGCACTTTTCCAAGCCTGTGACAGAGCAGGCAGGCACCCGGCAAATGCAGCTCAAATTGACTCTGCCAGTGCCATATCCCAATCTCGTGCCGCTCCCTCCCCGCCTTGGGCACCCAGCAAACCTCTCCTGTCCGCATCAGCATCCCCCTCTAGGCTGTGTCCCTCTAATGTAAGTAAATTTACTGCATTATGTGGCCTTATCTGGAGTGGTTTTTAACATGGGCTTAGTTCCTATCATGCACTGAATTCCTGCCAAAATCACTGGGAATTGAGTGCTGTCCTGAATTTCGAATATCCCACCCAGCAGGAGGTACAGCCCAGCCGAGGTACTCAACCGAGGGAGGAGATCAGGGGGCTGGCAGCGGCACGGCGCCTCCTGTGAATCGCTGCAGCAACCTGGGGTTTTCAGCTTCTTTCTTCTGATGATTTCCCTGCAAGGGGAAAACGTCAGTAAAAATCCACATATTCTGAGAAAGCGGAAAAGTTTGGAAGTAACCCTGTTTAGCAGGAAGATTACATTTCCCATTTCTCCTTTTATTTATAAATAAGTCGCCAGTCTAAATATTCTAATGTGCCCAGCCGGGGATGCATGGGGCACACCCGTGAAGGCAAAGGGGGAGAGGATTTTTGTTCTAAGGGTGTTCAGAAAAGGACACTTATTTACAGTCATATGTGCCAACATGTTGGTAATCATTACTGTTCAATACCATTAATATAATCCTTTAAATTGGCACCCCACTGTTCTTTTTTGGGTGCAAAAAGGCAACTGGCCCTGGGGATACCCAGCCACACTGGCCACTTGCAGCCCAGGACTACCCTGCAGAGACACCAGACTCAATCCTGCTGCAAGCACCAACGTTTGGAAGAATCATCTCTAATTTTGGCCTTTCCTTGGGACAACACCTAGTTAAACCCTTCTAAAATAATTTATGATTTCTAATTAACTTCCTAATTGCTTGGGGCAAGTTTTTCCAGAGCTTAGTTCACACCTTGCTCCAACCTTCAGCCATGCTGGTCCAGAGGCTGGGGGGTGAGCCCAGGCTGTGCCACCGCCTGGGTTTGTCACAAATGTCACTTCCTCCTCTTACCCTAATGCTTCCCCAGGGCTGTACTCTGCTGCTGAAGAAAGAGAAACCTTTCAATGCATGCAAGAGATCATCCTTCAGAAACACAGGCATCAAGCCTCTGTGATTATACACACAGCCTCCTAATTCTCAGTTTGTGTCACAGTACAAGATGTGTGTATGCACTGAGAGGTAAATACGTTCCATAGCTTTTCCTCTAAGCCACTATTTAAATTAAAAGAATTAGGCCTCCCACCACTACACAGCCTATGTTTAAATGCTTTGCCTCTGCTCCAAAATTCCAGCTGATAGTTTAATCAAAGCTCTTACAAAAACGGTTTCCACTGCTTGCTGCCAGCTCTGATTGCTATCGTGTTCTCCTCATTGCATGCTGCAACGAACTCAGAGTTTTGTGGGAAACATCCGCTTTCGGCCCTATTTACTGCCCTCTGATGATCAGCCTGGTGCAGATCTCCCCATGACAATCAGAGAAACGAGAATAACGATGGGAGGACTCTGGCTAGAGTCATGCGGTAGAGCAAACAAATGCTCCCATTAGGTGTCACTTTGGAAAAATGTGATGCTGGTTGTAGGAATGGCTGCTTTTTTTTTTTTCCTGATGTGTGTGAAAAATCAACCAGAAATGCCAAAAGGATCATCTCTTTCATCTTGTTATCATTGCTGCAGAATTTGCAACTGTGTCCTGAAGCTTGGGTACAATAAAAGGATGTTCTACAGCAAAGAAACGGGCTGGAGACCAGGGACTGAGTACAGGCTGCAACCATTTTATGTGACCTTGTCTGACCAACTGCTGCGAGACCAGCTGAGGATCTTCCAGCTATGGAGGAGGAAATTAGCTGAGGGGGAACCGCAAAAATCAAGGAGAAACCTGAAAACAACTCTACCAGGCTAAAATCCTGCAGGGAATGTGCAGCCCTCCTGCTTGCAGTCCTTGTCTCCCACCTCTCGGACCTTCTCTGGGTGTGCAGCCCCAGGTCAGGCTGGAGCTGCCCTTGCACCAGCTTCAGCCTCGGGCTGCAGAAATCCCGCTTGGAGGGAGCCAGCTCCAGCATTAGTGCTTTGCAAATGTTTTTTAACAAATGGTTAATCGCTGCTGCTGTGCAAGACCCTGCCCTGGCCATCCACGGGGCTGCAGGGGATGGGGCATCCCATGGACCATTGCTCTGATGCCTCCCGTCCTTTGCCAATGCATGGGAAAATGTCACACTCTAAAAAAGCCATCACCGCCTAATGGGTATGAGCCCTTAGCCACACTGCTGGTAGAAGATCTATTGAGGTGTTGGAGGCTAAAACCTTTTTCTTCTGCCACACATTGTATTTGACCATGGCGTTCGGTGCATTGAAAAGAGATTAAGGAAATGAGTGAAAAGGGAAAACCAATCCAAACCCATCTTTTCCACAGAAAGCAGAGAGTCACGGTACTGCTTCCATTGACGTTCGTGTCAGTCGATGCTTTTAATTGTTCTCTTCTGACATTTCAATTATATGTTTTGTGTAAATAAATGTCAGCTTTGGGATTGTCCAGAAGAGGATCTTTGTAGAGCCTGCCTTCAAATCCTCATTAGTTACCCACACTGACTTACCGGCTGCCTTTCCATCTCTGGGCACTGCCGGTTGGGTTTTACTGCAGGGGAGGGAGACTTCTGAGTGCTCACAGCCATCTTTTTCTTCCAGGCTCAAAACACTCCACTTGGCAGGAAAAAGAAATATTTCTTTAAATCAAAATCGCTGGTAACACTTTTCATAGACTGACGTGGCAAGTGCAAAAGGCTAAAAATCATCTTGCAAATGAAAGTGGGTTTTAGATAAACAGTATTTTTCTTTGGCAAATGGCTTCAAGGGAAGCAAAGAAAGATGGAGCTGGAGTTTTGCCCTAAGTTTGAACCAGATAATTCCTGCAGCTCTGAGAAGTTTAAGCAGCTTTACTCTAAAATGGACACCACGCTTCCCTAAGTGTTTGACCCCGGCTCATTACCCTGTGGCCTGAAGGCTGACTCAAATGATTGATTCAGCTATTATTTTTCACAGTGACAAACGCTCAGCTCCACTTTTACCTGAAATAAAAGCTTTCTTAAACCAGGGAGAGTGGCAGGGCCCCCCCGGCAGCCCGGGGTGAGGGTCCCCTGCATGGTCCCTGCCATCCTCCAACAGGAGCAGAGACGTGGCCTTTTCCCCGTCACTTCACCTTCCCATCAAACACCTTTCAGCACACAGGTACCCCAGGATGCTGCTCTGTATTTGTAGTCTCTGGAGGAAGATTTTTGAGCATATTTCTGAAGGTTTGAGGCCACCTGGGTCTGCTCTGGGACCTTTGGGCACTGTCAGCCCCAGCTGACACTTCTGTGCAGGCAAGATGTAAAAGAAATATCATAAAAATCTCTTACTCCCACTCCTGTGCTGAGATTGGCCTAAAAATATTCCTCTGGGAGGAAGAGATCTGTTGCAGGAGCCTGGTTTTTGGCTTACCACAGCTAGTGCTTGCCCCCAGCCCCAGTGGGAACCTCGCCTGCCCCACAGCGCATCTGGGACAGACCCCGAGCTCTACTTTTCAGAGCTTTGCAGCCAGGCAGCTGGCAGAGCAAGCTGTGGCAGTTTTCCATGGGCTTTGATGGAGGGCTGCAGCTTTGCGCAGCAGCAGGGAGAGCCCAGCTTGACCAACACGCCCATTTCTGAGTTATTAATGAGCAAACTCTTGGTTTGCAAAGCCTTTCCCACTGCTTTCTAACCTGAGGGGCAGCTGGAGATGTGCCGAAACCACTTATGAGCTATTCTCTTTAAAGCCAGGGTTGTCTCCTCAGCTTCTTCCTTTCAACTCCACTCATCTTTTACTGCCAGGACCAGAGGCATCTCTCCACCTTCAGCCTTGCCAGCTTTTCCTGCAGGGCTGGGTCCAGCATGGGGGGATGCACCCCGTGCTCTCAGCCCCGCTCCCCAGCCCTGCATGGACCACAGCTAGCACGAAGGAGGCTTTTTGCTCTGTTCACCCTCAAAGAAAGCTCTCTTGAAGCCTTCCTGGGCAAAACACCACATAGAAAGCATCAACCTACAAACCTGCACTGTGCATGGTCAAACCCTGGTGATGTCTTCATCCCCTGCACCATGCCCGGGGAATGCAGGGGGGCCACCACCGCGTGCCCATCTCCAGCTGCAATGCAAGTGCTCACAGCATGCAGCACGTGCACCCTGCCGGGGCCAAAACTGCTCCCCTATCAGCTTTCCTTAAGTACACTGTCTTGATGGTGCATTCATGGCAACGACGCAGGGCTGGGCCAACGCCAGACGGTATTTGGGGAAGGGGAGGTTTGCATTCAGGTCTGATGGGTGCCATGTCTAGAAACGGCCAGACACTAATGTGGTTGGGAACAGAGTAACCAGCACTCATCAACATGTCCTGTCGAAACAGCCCCAGTTTTCTACTTTAATCTCTGAATCACTGCACTGAAATCCACTCAACTCATCTACAGTGTTTTGCAAAAAAAAAAAAAGAAAAGATGAAGGGGAAAGAAAAGCCCACAGGCTGTTTTCATGCGGGAAAAAGAATATGATCTGTCAAAAAGATTATTTTTTACAAATTGTTTGTCTGGTTGTGATGCTGAACAAGAGTTACATTTTTCTCCCTGACAGCTCGTCACGAACTGAGTGCTGAGCCGAGGAGCACTTAAGAGAAATGCAGCAACTGAGAACCTGCTGTCCTGGCTTATCTGCTCTCGTTGCTTATAGTCCTACTGGATGAAGAGGAATTAAATTAAAGAAAACCCAAACAAACCCAAGAACTGCAACAACTTGCAAGTCCAGCTGTGTTTTTCCCTCCTGCGTACTTTTTATACAGCTTGAAAAGGCTCCAGGACACATTCACTTTGTTTTTTTCAACAAGGATTTTGCAGGCTTTTATGGATAGGACAGGGAAAACATTGCACAGGAATTTGCCCCATCGCTCCCATGGCTGTGATCAGCAAAATGTCGGTTCCACCCATGCCTCCAGCCACCAGGGCATGAAAGGTGGGGCCACGGAGTGGGAAACTGCTGCCTTTAATTAATAATAAGAAAAAGAAGACGGGAAAATGCACTGCGGAAAAAAACCCCAAACATCAAAACACATTTGTCATCCTCTGCTTATAGGAGATTTTTTTTTTTCCCCCAGCATGTTTGCCTTAGTGAGGTGAAAGTTGGGGGGGGATGTATTGTTTTACAAGTCAAGCGAAACATAGTGTGACCTGCTCTGAAATGGCTTGGTTTGGTTACTGATCCTGACCCTTTTCGACCTCCTTTACTTAAAAAATAATACTGGAAATAATATGGAAATATTTCCTCTGGAAAAAGCCATAATGAGACGTCCTGATTTTTTTTTATTTTTCTTTGCAATCACTCACTCACAGATCACTCTGGCTGCTGGGGGAATGGCAGCTTTGCTTAATTTAGCAGAAATTATTAAACATCCCCATCTCAGGCCCCCCAGAATATAATTTTGTTCAAGAAACAAGTGGATTTTCTTATCACTGGTTAAAAATAAAATCCCCATGGCATATTAGCAGAGGAACAGCATTGGGGGATGCATCAGGCTGTTTTCCTCTGGGCTTTTCCATGTCTAGCAGCAGCCTTGGCACGGATCAGCTTATGTCAATCACTGGACCTCGACGGGAATTGGTTCGAGCACATCCTCCAGTGCTGGACTGGGCCCTCAGGGCTTGGGTTTGGGGTTTCAGAGGCATTTAGCAGCAATGAAGTGATTACAGGTGCAGGTGAGAGCGGGGAGGTGGCTCCCCACCACCCTGTTGCTGACCTCGGACCCCTGTTTCACGCCCCGGGAAGGACCAGCAGCAGCCGAAGGGCTTTGTACCCCCTGCCTCCTGCTGCCCACATCCCCAACTGAAGATGAGATCTGGCTCCAAGCACTCAAAAATAATGATTTATGTAAATGTGGTGCTTTTATTAAAAACAGGAAAAAAAAAATTAGGCTTGCAAACATCACTGAATGGCATAATGGTATGTAATTTGCTGGAGTTTTCAACGCCATGTTACAATGACCATCTTAATTGTGATAAATTACTTCAAATGAGTGGGTGTCAAATGAATTGATTGAAATAGCATAGCGTTACCTCTTTCAAAATCTCTTTTAATCACAGATGGGTTTTTTTCTTAAGTTTTGGTTCTTATGAGGTTTTCTCTCTACAAACTCACCCAGAGTTTCTTTCCTCTTCTATTCCTGTTCACACACGAGCAGCTGCTAAGCACAGCGTTTCTCTGAAGACTTTCCTTAGGAGCTCTCCCACCTCTGGCATCAATTCCTGGAGCCATGTGGCTGGAGAGCGAGAGCCAGGTAGAGCACCCAGACGCTTCTGTGCAGGGACCCCTCACAGTCATTGCTTAAAACACACAGAATCACAAGGGCTGGAAGGGACCTCGGGAGATCATCCAGTCCAACCCCCCTGCTAAAGCAGGTTCTCCTAGAGCATTCTACACAGGACTTCATCCAGGCAGGCTTTGAGTATCTCCAGAGAAGGAGACTCCACAACCCCCCCTGGGCAGCCTGTTCCAGTGCTCTGTCACCCTCAAAGTAAATAAGTTCCTCCTCACATTCAACTGTAACCTCTTATGTTTCAGTATGTACCCATTGCCCCTTGTCCTATCGCTGAGCACCACTGCAAAGAGTCTGGCTCCGACCTCATGACTTCCACCCTTAAGATATTTGTATGTGTTGATGAGGTCCCCTCTCAGTCTTCTCTTCTTCAGGCTGAATAAGCCCAACTCTCTCAGCCTTTCCTCATAGGGGAGATGCTCCAGTCCCTTTATCATCCTAGTTGCCCTCCTCTGGACTCTTTCTAGGAGTTCCCCATCTTTCTTGAACCGGGGAGCCCAGAACTGGACACAGTACTCCAGGTGGGGTCTCACCAGGGCAGAGCAGAGGGG
>NW_009259977.1:1659150-1675563 GCF_000687185.1 Egretta garzetta
CCTGCTGAATGGCAGCACATCCTCAAGGAGCCCTGAGCTGGGAAGCCACCTGCAACCCAATTTCTCATTCCACAGAAATGAACTTTTGTCTGCTTTACCCTTTCCCCAGGAAATTCATGGAAGGTGAGTCTAAAATTAGCTGCAGCTCCTCACTCCATACCGGGCTGGGAAAGCAGCTCCTGAGGAGCTCGGCACCCGCGCAGCAGCAGCAGATGTTGTGGTGATGGGTAATTTGTCATCGTGCCTGTTCTCAGGAGCAGGAGGGATCAGTTTTCCCCACCGCTGCCATGCTGTTGGACTGGCAGGGTGAGGGTGCCGAGCTGTGCGCTGCTGGAAGGGAAAAACCTGTGGAGAACTCTGGAGCTGGCAGGTCTGCTGGAGTGAGGATTGCAAACCCCTCTTTTTAAGGATTCCTGTGCTTTCTTAGTGATTTGGATTGAAGATCATTTCCTCTGTCACTGAAAACTGAGCTTCTCTTGCTGTTTTGCAGAATTTTGAGCTGAAACAGAGCACATTGCCAGCCAAAGCATCAAAGCAATGGCACATCCATTATCAGCAAACCTCAAGCATCGTGTGGCAGCACAATGAAAGCATTTCCCAGGGGCTCCTTGCCAGCAATGTCCAAATCAATCATGATATCTGATGTACTACGGGTCACCAGCCTGGACACCTCTTGCAGGCGGCAGTGCTAGAGACTGATGGGTCAAATCCTGCCTCACTGAATCCGGCCATGGGACCTTCCAGGAGACATGGCTGAACAGCAGCATCCTTTCTCCCATAAACAACATAAATAGCCAGATACACCATTAATAACAAGACTTTGTACACTGAGATGCATTAAATGTACACAGCAGCTCACTTTCTGCTTCAAGACAGCTGTGTTGAGAGTATTCAGGGTATCAGAGTCTGTGTCTGAGACTTGACATTAGGAAGCATTTAGTTACCGAGAGGGTGGCCAAGCCCTGGAACAGGCTTCCTAGAGAGGTGGTTGATGGCTGGAGCCTGCCAGGGTTTAAAAGGCATTTGGGCAATGCCCTTAATAACATGCTTTAACTTTTGGTCAGCCCTGGAGTGGTCAGGCAGTGGGACTAGATGATTCTTGTGGGTCTCTTCCAACTGAAATGTCTATTCTATTCTATTCTATTCTATTCTATTCTATTCTATTCTATTCTATTCTAGCCACATGCTGATTTTCACTGAACTAGCAACTTTCCAACTGTGCTTTAGGAAATTATCAGAAGTCAAATCTCTCACAGGCTTTTGGGCTGTGCCAGTACCTCTTTATCCCCTTCAGGGCCACGGAGTCACAGCCTGTGACAGTGATTGCAGTCACTTTCTCATTTGGAGGTTCCTGCCAGCCCTGAGCTGCCGGTTATTGAGCTCATGGCTGGGGCTCAGCAGATTCCAGGCAGCCCTCACCATCGTGCAACTGCAGAAACCCGCAGAGCTGCTGCAGTGGGCACAGCTTATCTGCCTTTACAAGGTGTGACCTTCAATTTTCCTCATTAAATTATAAAAGCGAAACCCAAAGAGCATATCCCTAACTATTCTGTCTTCTGGAACACTAATGTGCTGACATTTCTGCAAGTCCATCGATGGCGAGAGGTTAACTCCCCAGCAGAGAAGATGCTCATAACAGAATAGCAATGATGCGAGGAAGCCTGGGAAGCATCATGGGGCCAGTGTGTGACCCAAAGGGAGGCGTTCATCCCCTTCAGCTTTTCTCACCAAACCATTTTTATTTTTTCCCTATCGGAGGTGACAGTTGTTTTCCCAGCTGTCCACCCAGGGAGCTGCGGTGTCAAACCCTCTGATTGAATTAGTGCGGGTAATTTATATGGAGGTAAAATGGAATGAAAAGTAAAGTAACCAGAAATGTGATTATTTTTCAAGGTACATTTAACTTACTGTGACATTTGAGAGCATGAACCTTTAACAGAAATAAGCAAGGCCCATTTGTCTGAGAGTTTAAATATTTAATTCCCAGGAAGACAGACACAATTTTTCAGATTATAATAATTATTTTAGACTTGATCAGCAAGAGGGAGAAGCTTTGAGCTGGCATAATAAAAAAGTTAAACAGGAAAAGTAATAACAAATTGGCCATGTGCTGGAAAACCCTGCACAGCCATAGGGGTGAGCAGCTTTGGGATGGGGGTTAAGGGACTGGGGCTCTCCTCCTAGTTCTGCTAAGCACCAGTTTTGGAGCCACAGACAAATCTCGCCATCTGGTTGCTTTCCCTTCCTGCTTTCCTTTCATTTAGAGCATGAACTGCGTGCAGCAAAGGCTGCAAGGACAGCAGGAACGCTTTCCCATGCATCAGAGTGGTGCTTGAGCCCTTCATTTGGCCTCTGGTTTCCAAATACTGCGAAAACAGGTATCCAGAGGGAAAGCATTTAACTAAATTGCTTTTAATTACCATGGTACTAGCTGGCTTAAGTCTGAAGTGGGTGCTAGGAGGCTTTTCCATCTAATCCCTGACCCTTTGCTGCTGCCGCCCCAACGCTGACTCAGCAAAACCCATGGGTGCTCACCACCATGGGGAACACGTTGCATGGTGCAGCTGGACCTGTGGTTTTTGGTGAGCAAACATCAGGAGTTTGAGCAATGGCACTTCAACTTGCAAGAAACTGCTGTGTTGTTGATGAAGAGTTGAGAGCATCCTGAGGGCAGACCCTGGGGTGACAGCAGCGTGGTCCTCCCAGGCTTGCGATGGAGCTGGGAAGCTGCCAGCCAGGGTCCTGAGGTTTAGCTGCCTGTGCAAGCTGGGGAGATTTAGTAGGACCAGCAACCTGCCTATGCTGGCAGAAAGGGCAGGCAGGAGTGGAGAAGCGTTGGGCAGGAAAAGTCCTGCCAGGTGGAGAGTGCAGGACATGCAAGCTGCTTTGCTGGAGACGGGAACCACTGGAGCAACACGTGAATCTGCCCTGGAGAACGGCTCCCACCCAACGGGCAAGCCCCCCTCCAACACTAAACCACACCGTCCAAAAGGGGGGAAAAAAAGGGATTTCCTTCCAGTCTGGCAGCCAGGGGAATGAATTTTCACATCACATATGTGCTTTTCTGTTGCACGAGGTTAGCATTAGCCAGAGGGCAGGAGGGCAGAGCTCATGGTTGGTGCCCAGGGCAGGGTGAAGGCTGGAGGAACAATGGGCACCATCTCAGCTCTCAGGGCGAGTTTGGCTTCCCCTCATTTTTATCCAAAACCAGCAGACTTGTACTTCGTTACAAGCTCTTCCTCTTTGTCAGACTGTTGCAAATACTCCTGTGCTTCTTCAAGGGAGATTTACATAGATAATATTATTTGGGAGTAATCAGGAATAAGAATTAAGTTTGAATAAATTAACTGCAATTATTCGCCCTGCACTTACACCAAGCCTGAATGCTAATCCAAACATTGTTCTCCTTCCGAATAGCAAAAAGCAAATGTTTTTAGCAAGGTGCTTTAATCCAGATTTCGTAGCCAAGCTGCGCTTTGCTGTGCAGAGCTTGTTACAGGGGGGCTGCTGCTAGGGCTGGTTTGTGTGCCAATATTTCAGGGGACAGAGCTGAAGTGCACAGGAATACACACAAATTGGAGAAAAGCAGAGGGGAAGGTACAATGCAGCAGCGAAGGCAGCTCTTGAAAAGGAATTTTAGAGCTTTGGAGGAAAGAGAAAATGCATTAATAAATTAAAGTTAAACATAATAAATGAACAACTGTGTTTTCCTTGGGAAAAAAGCAGTCATTTTATCTCTATCAACTTTATAGATTGTTCCTTCCACAAAATGTGGTCCTACTTGGCTTCACTTTGTCCTTTGATCGGTTAAACTCAGAAGCTAAATGAAACCACTGGATCAAGAAAGGGACATTTTAGGACTCATTAAGAAAACAGCTCAGCACAAGTTTAACTGTGGCACTTAGTTCCCCTGGTTTCCCCAGTGCATTCCTACATGAGCACATCCTCAAAATGAGACGGTCCCTCCTCTTTCAGTATCCCATCCTTTCTGATCAAGCTGAGCCTCTCAGAGGTGTATTTCAAAACTGGTGTTTACTGAAGGTGGGTCGTTCGGCTGGAGGATATAATTAATATGCACTGCTACGGGAGGCGATGCCTTCAGCAGTGCACTCAGAAGATGCATCCTTGATAATCTGAAGTCAGACCATCATGAGACAGATGTCGGCCATTGAGGACCAATACTACAAACCAACTTCAAAGGAGCAAGATTCCCCCAGCCTGGGATCAAACCCTGCATCTCCCTTAATTTTAACAGAAATAAAGTCTTTTGCACAGTAGGAGCAGGCTCATTTTGAAGGTGAGATACAACAGGAGCCTCACACTCTATGGGGACCACAGACCCCAAATGCAGGCAGAGCTCCCTGTATCTATACCAGTGCATGCCTGGGGTCTTGCCAGCAGCAACAACATGAGAAACCCCAAAGGGACTGGGTGGACGAAACAGTACCTGGGATTGCTCCTGCCCCGGGAAATTACTTTTACCAATGCCTTGGATTTGCAAGAGGATCCAAAACACTGGCATTGTTACAGACCTAGCCTGGACAGCCCTGCCAGGCAATAGTCATTATTATGACCTGCTTAATAGGACCATCTCTTACCCATACAGAACAGGACACTTTGCAGCAGTAGGAAAGTAATTGCAGCCTTTTTCCTTGACAGGCAGCTAGAATTAACTCTGCTGCAGAGCAGCAAGAGCGATTTGAATATGTATACAAAATAATCCATTCCATCAGATAAGTGATCAGAGCAAAGGTCATCACGTTTTTCACTTTCTAAAATGTAACTAAAACCCATTTAGCAGGAAGATCATGTTTATGCTTTAATTGCCACCTCTTGATTATTTTACTTCTAATTTCTTTCTCAAATAGCCCATAGAAGTGTTCTTTGATGCACTGAGGGGTTTTTTGCGGTTTCTTTGTGAATAGGCAGCTGCTGAAGAACAAGTACACTGAATAGACTGAGCAAAAGGGTCAGTCTAATATAAAGAACAATAGAGCAGAGCATCAAAGAGATTCAGAAATTCAGGGCAATTTTAGTCCCTGTGCAGTAATGAGGGTTTCTGATAAAACATCGACTCTTTTCAGGACTAACATTGGGAATTCAGACAAAACCCCCCCATAAATTCAACAGCAACTAGCAAGAGTTCTGCATTTGGAAAGGAATGATGTAACTGAAATGCAAAAACTGTTGTTGGAAAGCATCAGTAACCCTTGTGAGCAATAAGATCCCAATGAGTCAGTCTTACAGCTGAGCTATTGTTGATTTTGGGCTCAAATCCCTCAGATACAGTCAATATTCCTCCCTGACAGCAGACACAGGAGCACAGTCCCAAGGCCTGTGGCAAACCCCTGAGAAGTGTCCTCAGCAGGGATCATGATGCAGAAACAGGGATGGAAAAGCCCAAGAGGTTTTTTTTTCAGGTGGAGCATTGGAAGATGCTACTGTCACCTCCCAGAATATGGGGTTTGCCCTCACATTTTCCTTTTTCGGAGTAAAAGAAGAGCCTTTGTCCATTTTGTCCCCCTTTACCCCACTTTTCAAGGTTTCTGGTCCTTTAGCGGGGCAGAAAGTACAAGAGACCAGGTTTGGAAAAATAATCTTGATCCAGATACATCTTGGGTTAAGTCTGAAGCTGTCAGGTGGAATCTCTGCCGCCCAGCCCAGCGAAACCCTGTCTTTTGTCAGATGGCACCCATAGTTTTATTGGCACTGCACACCTCCAGCTCCATCACTCCTCCATGCACCAGCTATCCATTACAACAGTACTGCTCAGCTATGCTTATCCAATTTGATTTATAACCCTCTAAAGCCAAGGGAAAGACCTGCCTTTGATTTCAGTGATTTTAGGATAAGCTCCTAATTTCATGCTTTGTCCAAGAAGCAGATAAAATGGATTTGAGAAAGGCTTTTTTCCTTGGAAAATGAATCTTCTTTAAACTACTTCAAGACACAGAATTATTTCTAAAATGCCCCATAACAAAAATAACTGGTATACTTGAAATAAATAGATTTTACAGTAATCAAATTCTTCAGCCTGGCTTTTTATCCTGTTTATTGCCCTGTGAACTCCTCCATCATAAACAGCAGCACTTACAAATACAGAATTAAGTCACTGTCAGCGAGCTTAGAGGAGCCAAAAGATTTGCTATAATCATACAACTAGCGCTTAGCATCGCCTGAATATCGCTCTACCTTCCACGTGTTTATCTGATTCAATTACAAGCTGCACTGAGGAACTGAAAATATATTCCAAACACATTTGTGCAAGAGTGCCAAAACGCGACAGCTCCTGCCGGAATACTCTGCAGTCTGCAGCCCTGATTATCCCAGCTGGGATACGGGTGGCTGGGATATGGGTGGCTCCACTGAGGTGGGATGAATCCCACATCTGCCAGGTATCCTTTGGTATTTGAATAGTTTTATTTAATTAAAAAAAAATTTATTGTAAAATTAAATTCTCCAACATAGGTTGCACGATAGAATTCAGAATCTGTGTCCACAAATATTAATGACAGTGTTAGGTAAATGGTTGGACTTGATGATCTTAAAGGTCTTTTCCAACCTAAACAATTCTGTGATTCTATGATTCTATCCCATTTGAAAAAATTCCCAAGGGAGAAAATACGACTGACCTGTCAAAGCAGCCAGAACGGTGCCTGGGAAAGGAGGCGCGTTGGGTCATTTTTTTTTTTCTAACTTAATTAATTTCCATTGTGAAATAGAAGTAATTTTATAGGGAAACAAAAATAAAATTAAAATCAATACAGCTTGTCAGCCAAGCCAAAATTAGAAAGTTCATTGATTCCAGCTCACAAAAAATTGAGATTTTCCATCTTCTCTCAGGTTCAGGGTGGAAAACCACTTGGAAATCCTAAAAGGTCCCTGGGGAAAGAGGAAATCTGCTTTCTGTTCTGCTCTGCTTGAGCTTTACACTGTGGTGGAGGTTTATACGGTGAGGATGACAGTGCAGGGTGAAATAGGCTCTATAGAGCAGGTTTAGCTTCTACCGGAGGTGTGAACACTGAAACTTTGTCGCTTTCCCCTGTTTTTGACTCATCATGACTCAGGGTTATGGCTTTGGGCCATGGTGGATGCAGTATAGGTCTGCTACAGCCTCTCACTGCCCCGCTGTTTTGCCTCCACAGGGGAAAGATTGCCCTCCTCAGTGTAAAGTCCACGTGGCTTTCACTTCTTCCTGAAAATATCGATGAAACCATTTTCCCTTCTGCCCTTCATTTTTTGTTTAATTTACTTGCATATAATGTACCTATTTTATTGCATCCATTCAGGAAACAGGAGTAATACCATATGATAGGTATACTAATGAACAGCTGGAATTCATTAAGCGAACAGGAACACATTGAGCAAACAAGTTTGTGAACAACCCAGAGACTGAAGCGTGTTTGCACAAAAGATCTATTGAACACTTACGAACAAACAAATTAGTAAAAGTCTAAAACCAGATCTCGCATCTTAACGATGGAAAGAAAAGCTATAATGCCATCAATAAGCCATTAACCACTATGATGCGCAATGGTTGGGTCTCAGCTAGTTCTCCCTCTGCTGTTCAGCTCTCTCTGGAGATGGAAGGGGAATGCTTTTCCTGCATGAAGCCCAATGCCTTGCTCACCACGGAGCTCCCTGTGCTGCCCATCACCTGGGATCCTTTCCCCAAGTCCTGGCATTGCTCTGCCAAGGAGATGAGAAAGCCACTCCATGTCAAAATATCCTCTTCCAACCCTCCCAGGAGGGAATGCATGCATTTCTTATTATTTTGACTTCTACGCACCAATATTTATCCCGGCAAACATTCAGGGTCAGGTTGGATGGGGCTCTGAGCAACCTGATGTAGTTGAAGAAGTCCCTGCATATTGCAGAGGGGTGGGACTAGATGGTCTTTGAAGGTCCCTTCCAACCCATACCATTCTCCATGACTCTATGATTCTATCATTTTATGAAGGCTGAAATTCACATAAAGCACTGCATTTGAATCACAACATTTCTTCATGTTTCATTCCTTTCTGCTTCAAAGTAAGAAGAAAATGGAGTGGAATTCCCTGCATGGGGGAATCCGGCTCCTGGCCAAGCCCAAGGGTGTGCAGACAGATACCATGCAATTGTCAGAGGCCTTGACATGCTCATAACAAGAGCTGTATTAATCCCTGAAGAAGACAGATTTCAGGAAAAGATTCAAGATATTTGCTGATGTGAAGCCATCCATTGTAACAGAGATTTTTTTCAGTTAATAACGTGACCCAAAACGGCACATCTCTCAACTCACTATCATGTGCAGCACAGCTATAATAAAATCCTGTCCTGGCCTTGGTAGAAGACTGGCTGCACCACTGAGGTAAGGTTCTGTATTCTCTAGGGCAACAGAAAAATCACATTTAATTGCAAGAATAGAGCATCTCTGCTCATTGAATACAGTGCATTGCAGATGAGAATGATTCACTTTGCTGAGGACTGCACTGAATACTGAGCAGAGCAGCCCTGGCTGTCATTGTACGATGGAGGAGGGAAATGCTCGCTCACCCAATGGCAGAGGTGCGGGTTACATGCTTTATCTGCACGTGGAATAGTTTGCAAAGAGATCACTGTAAGAAAGGATGTGAAAGGGGTCTTAAATCTCTTTTTGGGAAGCTCAGTGGTGCTCATTGACTGAGACAAAAATTTATGAGATATGCTTTATAATAACTTCTGGGTTTTATCCTTTTATTAGTGGTTTTCTGAGATGCAGCTCAGAAATGTCACTGAGACTCTTCAGGACACATAGCAGCCAATGATAGTGTGCAATGCCTGGAGGCGGCTGGCTCTGTGCTCTAACGGGTCCATCAGCACAGAAGAAAGAGGATTTATTCCAGCCCTACCAGGGCACTGTGTCACCCAGGCACAGCCTGCATCTGCACGCTCCATGCTCTGACTTTTTACCCTGAATAAATACACTCCCCATCTGAGGGAGCCTGGTGCTGGGGGTGCCTCAGGGCCTTACTGCAGCGTATTAGTAATAAATCCTCAGCATCTATTTGTCAGTGTTACATGGGGAGTATTTCGTGCCAGGAGTATTAATCTGTTGAATTGCAGCATGTTCGTGTTGTAGAAAGGTAAGAAAATGGAACTGACAGCAGCTCTGCTCTCAGTGAGGCAATGAGGTTGCCTTAATTAGAGCTAATTCTAGCTTTCCATCACATTAAATCGTAATGCAGAATGTTTCAGGTTAGCCCATGGGTGAGTCACACTGGCTGACCTCCTCCCTCTCCCCAAAACATTAGATGACATTTGGTCTTCTGCCTGTACCATCTGCAGAAATGGCTACTCACACAAAGCAGCATGGACAGGATGCCTCAAGGTCCAAACCAGGGAGCAGTTCATAACGAGCCCTTTGTACGTGGCAAATGGCCCACATGAGTGCTGAGTCCGGCTGCAGCTTGCAGGGGGCCAGCAGGCATGGAAGGAGTGCTGAGCCCTGCCGGCTTGTGAGGAGAGAGCCTCAGGCAAGTTGGGAAGGAGAAAACAGTCCTGCTTCTCCAGGTGGTGGTGCAATCAGCTGCATCAGCACAGCTCCATCGTCTGCCACCTAAAAAAGCAGGAGATGAAGTTTTAGGTCTGCGCTCATCTGTGGTTTGACATGGGTGGTGGATGGATCTTGCAGAGAGAGGCTAACGCTGCAAGTGGGGAGCCCAGCTCCACGGACTGGGTGGGAGCAATGCCATGCAGCACTGCGCGGGATCATCTGCACCCTGTCCCAGGGGACAGCCCCCTGGCAGCACCACCCAGGGACAGGCATCTGGTTCTATTTGGGTGCACTCAGTCCTTGGCATCTCTTTGGGGCTGTTACTCAGCTGAAGGTCTCTGAGATCCTGCCCAGGAAATGAAGGCAGAACTAGAGTAGGGGAAATGCTGCTGTACAGCCCAGATCTTCTGTATATTTGTGGTAAATGTCTGCTTTTCACAGAGAATTTGGACCCTTGCTGAAACACTTCAACGCCAAAAACCTTAAAACCCTTTTTTCCAGCCAGAAACATGGTGCTTTCCCAGGGCTTCTCTTTCTGTGCAGTGCAGAACAGAAAGGATGAATCGCTCCCCCTCTCTTCACCCAAAACTTCCCCTGAAGAAGCTCAAGACACCCCACTACCAGACACCCCTAGACACTTTCTACCCACAGCCTATTTCCAGCTAGTTTTGCCTAACACCCGTACGCCTTACGGAGGGACCTGAATATGCAAAGCCATAGGGGATCGAAGCGTTGCTATTTATAAGACAGTATCTTTTCCAGGCATGCAGGCAATGTAATTTAAGACCAGACAAACATCTGTCTGTTGGCAATTGCTGTTTGTGGTTGGGCAGATCTGCTCTGGCTCGGTCTGTACTCCACATTATGCCCCTGGCAGATACTTTCTCCTCTTTGCGCTTCCGTATCCGTGCCTGCCGCCCTGAGACAGGAACCCAGCCTAATGATGAGCGTCACTAAGATCAGCCATAGATTGCTTCCTGGCCATGCGAATGAACAGCTTTGTCTTCATCCTATGCATTTGATCTGTGGCCAACAGTGAAATGTCAAAGAGAGAGACATGATTGTTATTTAACAAAGGAAGAGGTAGGCTCAGCACAGAAGCATCTCGCCGTAATTGCTCATTTGATCCGTGGCAGTTGTGCAAGAATAGGATTTTTAAATGCACAGGCAGTCCATAGGAGGCCTTTGGCTGCAACAACATTGGTAAGCATTGCCAGCAGCTTTGCTGTTATGCTACTGCCAAGGAGAAAACAAAATCAACCCCCGATTGTCACACTAACCCAATTTGAACCAGCCTGGAAGTCATTAACCTGAGAGATCCTGGCTGGAGATCATTGCCGCTCCCGGAAACATTCCACAGGACCGGATTCCTATCAAAGGCCAATTTCTCCATATCAAGATGCCTGAATAAAACCCTTTGCTTTGCTTCTTATCAGTTCTCCAGCTATTAATAGCCTCTCTCAGAGGCCAGTGGGAACAGAAGAGCTCCAGCTCAGCGCCCTTCCCTGCCAAAAACTCAGCTGATTTTGCAAGTTTATGAGACCTCTCTGTAGCAGTTGCCTGCCCTATGGGAGTGCTCCTGGTGCTCTCTGTCACCTCTTCCCAAAGACTGCCCTGAAATTGCTGCTACCATGCCTAGAAGTTATTGTACTACAGCCTCTTTTGGAAGTTTAGTGCTGAAATGCATTTGATGATGGACGGGAGCTGCACTGGCCAAGCTGGGGAGGGCGCTGGGGACACCACTGCCATGGAGGTGATGCATTGCCTGCCTTCCTTACAAAGGTGGCTCCATTAGACCTGCTAAAGAGTGACAGAAGTGGCAGTGAGCCCTTGAACCATTGCCCATCTGCTGACAGCCTCCGAGGCTGCAGTGGGAATGTGCAGGGAGATCCTGAGATTTATTGCCAGGCCTACTGGGGTGCAGATGGAGAGAAATCATTTAACCTTTCTGTGCCTCCCCTCTCCTGTCATAAAACAATTACCCTTATACTGATGTTGAAGAAGTGGTCTCAGGTGTCATGATGTGGCCAAGAAAAAGTGCGCTTGAATGTTAAAAATACTCTTGGTATACGTCAATGTCAAGCGCTCCCGCAGATCAATGGTACACACTGCCCTTCCTCCTCTGTTTCCCCAGATGCAAGAAGAAAAGCGATGCTTTTGGCAACTGCTAGCTGTGGGTACAGGGTGCCAAGCTGAGATCCTCAGTCTGGCAACCAGCATGGCAAAAAAAATCTGCATGGTTGTTCGTGGTGCCGGGTCCACCTGAGCTGACTCCTCCAGCTGAACGGCCAGAGACCTCTTCCCATCCAGGTCTTACTCTACCGACAACGTTGCATCTGCTTAAAAATGAGACCCAAATCAGTACCAAAAAAAAAGGTGTCCAAAATTATACCAGACCAGCTGAAATCGCCACTCCCTGCTGCCAGGGGCACATGGATTCCTGTCTGATGCATTCATGGCTCGATGAATGACGTGGCACCGGAGCCATTATGAGTTGTCTGTGGGAGTGCTCATACCTTGGCGGGCAAAGAAAGATTGAAAGCATTCAACTAAATGCCAGGGGGAGGGATTCGAGTCTGCGTACTTTGCTCAGCGCTTGCTGTGGGCCAGGAGCACACACATCTCATGGTGGCAAAGCAGCCTTGTAGCTGAGCACAGCTCATGCAGGGGATGTCTCACGCTCAGGCCATCCCAAGCTTTCCGTGCCCATCTCTGCCCCTGACTTGCCTGCAGATTTTTCTCTCTGTTTCCTTCAATTACAAGTTCTTAAAAGCAAAGACTTTCTTCCTGGGGTTTGTGACAACGCAGGAGTAACACGAGGGCAGCAAAAATTCTGGCACTGAATCTGTTTATAAAGCACATGCTGTAATTTTTCATTTCATTATCAAACTGTTTCATCCTGATTCCCTCACACAGATGAAAGATTTTTGCTCCCACTTCTAAATCACAGGTCCTTGCTTTTGGAAAATTCTCTGGCTGGGTATTCTTTAAATGTTAAGAGCAAAAATCTATGATTTTGTAAGACAGCCTCAGTGTAAGAAATGAAGAGTAATTCTCAGAGGAACGGAGGGGACAGATTTAGTTTATTGATATCTCAGCCAACTCTTCCACCTTGCTTCTGCAACTGCCACCAGGGAATCAAAATTCACCGATAGCTTCAGCCTTGCCTGCCACGGCGCAGAAAATAAGTGTGAAGCCTGAGCAGCGATAGCCAGGGAGTGTTTAATAGGAGATTACAAGAGGAGCTGTGAGCCATCCAAGAGCAGAAACACTGCCAGGGCTCTGCAGCCTGAGCTGCCTGGGCTGAGCCAGGGGAGCGGAGGGGAGGGAGAGGTGCGAAACCCTCTGGGCAAAGGTGTCCTGAGCTCCTTTGTGCTGCGGAAAGGTCTGCCAGGAGACCCAAAATGTTAGCATATTGATTGCGCTGGGGTGACCGACACATGTCAATGCCCTGCCAGAATTGGTGGGGTTGAGCGGAGCCGGCCAGGCAATGCGTCCTCAGACAAAAGGGCTTGTCTGGACCCATCCCTTCCATTTACCTCCCTGGTGAAAAATTATTGCCATCTATTTTCAGTTTCCTTTCCTGACAGAAAAGTCTTAGGCAAAAGGTGGGTTTCAGACTGACATTTTTATGAGGGTATGAGTGTGTTAGAAGCTGAAACCTCAAACGTGCTGAAACAGTTCCTGGGGACGTAGATACGGAGACATTTTGCCCACAGGGAGAGTCAGGACCTGCAGCTGCTCTTGCCAAGTGTGTGCGTGGTGTCTCACAGCCCAGTGATTCAACCAGCAAATACCACCTTGAAGCTGAAAACGAGGGATTTAAAAAAAGAATCTGGGAAGAAGACCACCCTCCATCACTTTTACCCTGTTGTCCACAGCTCCCATGAGTTCTAACTTTTTAAAGATTATTCTGAGAACATGCATGCATCTCTCTGTGGAAAATAGCAATTATTATGTGCTACAGGGTTCTACCCATCATTACTTCTGTATAAGCAGGCATGGTAAAGCTATTTCATTCAGCCTAGCAAATTAAATGAGCCCAGTTGCTGGAATGCAGAGCAGGGGCATGATGAATGACATACTAGGTGAACCCTACCAAGGGATTAAAGAAAACTTCCAAGTCATTTACAAAAAGGTTGAGCAACATCTATTTGCTTGGCACCGAATAATTACAAGTAATCTAAAAACTGGAAAGGAAATGAAAGTGAAAAATCAAAAATCTCTTTTGTCCTGGAAACAAAGCAACAAAGAGAAATATTTTCCTTCTCAGCTCATTTTGGTTTCTGTACAAATACAGTCAGTGTGATAAACCTATCTGAACACCGGACGCTGGGGCTCTACCAAGGACTTCTCCCTGGGTTTAGCTATTTTGATTTGGGGTCTGTCATCGGACTGGATTTTTAAAGAACACATCTCTAAACTGCAGAATTAATTTGCTCACCCAGTTGCCACAATTGTATATGAAATGTGGATAATGGGGTGATTAGTGCAGAAGGTGTAGAAGCAGAAGGTGCAGCAAGGGAGCCCATGCAGGCACGAGATCCTGGATGGGACAAGCTAAACCAGCTGATATTGGCCACGCTGTCACCTAATCACCACCAACTGGAAACACATCCCACCAGTTAAAGAGACATGTCCAGCCACTCACGTATCCCTGTGCCAGAGTCTGTCCCAAACAGCTGGGGAATGGGATTTGAGCTTCAGGGGTGTGAAATGTTATGAGGTGACTCTGTGTACCTGTTTTAATCTACCTCTTCCCATTGTATGGGAAACAGGTTACCAGCTAGCTAGGTGCTCTGGGCTTTCTATGAGATACCAGAGCAAAGTAAGAGAGTTGGAGAGTCTACAGGCAGGAACAGTGCCCACTGCCTAATATTACTCTAAGTAATGGGGTTTTTGGGGAAAATGCACAGCGTAAATCCAACCACCTTTTACGTTACGTGGTGTGAAACTTCCATGATGTGTGCCACAGACCTGAGCGCTCTTCCCACCATCAGACAGAAGCTATGAGTATGGCTACAAACCTCTCCCCACAGGCCAATGCACAGAAAGGCCTTAGCCAGCATTCTTAACACACGCCTAAAGCCCTGTAGGATTAGCTAGTGTTAATCACGCTAAACCCAGGGATTAATGTGAATTCATGCTCTAAGTCTGCCTAAGAGGTTATTCAGCAAATCAAAGCTGCTTTTTATGCAGAGGGAAGGTGGATATAAGGAGAGATGGATATGCCATTTATGACCACCATGAACTCCCATTTCCGCTTAACAAGGGCTTAACTCAAAACCAAGATTAAAATCTTTCAGAGTTTCCCAATTTAGGTTTCAGAACAGGGCCTACAAGCTTGACAGCTTGTAGATGAGGTTTAGTGGCGAATCAGTGTTGCATCTTAGAGCAGCCGTAGGCACTGTTGAGAGCAGGGTTATTCAGCAGGTTCCTGGCAAAGCTGACCCGGTTCACCTCGATCAGGCCTCGTGGCATTGTCCCTCGTTAGCCCTGACGGCAGGAGTGATCGTCCGTCCCCGGTACGCTGCTGCAAACATGCTCGCCCATCTCTCCGTGCCAGCCTGAATTAGTATCACTTTCATTGTTTAATTAAAAGGGTTTGACCGGTGTTTTGCCAAAGTCTCCATATCTGCATCAAATAAACTTGTAATATACAACAGAAACTAGGCCTACGAGATCTGTCTCCCACCCAGTTCTGGCTGATTGGCATGGGCCATGTTATGCTCCATTAACTCTTCATTAGAGAGCATCAGTGATTCTGTTACTTTGACAGGTTCACCGTAAGGCTGATTAACCTATATTTATCCAGGTCGTCTCATTTCCCCTTTGCAAATACGGCTCAGCGTGAGCAGCCCTGGAAGGCTCCGGCAGCCTGGAGAAAGCCACCCACTTCTCCTTGTTCCCTGTTCCACGCAGCATTTCTTCTCATCCACAAAGCTTTCAGTCCCCCTCAGAACCAGGCTTCAGCCAGCCATGTTTTCTCACTCTGTTGTGAAATCACAGCTTTTAGTAAATTATTCTTAAGCAGTTCCCAATTATCATTCACACGCTGCTGTTTAAATTCCAGTTAGCTCATAATTATTTTTGGCTTTGTGCAATTGGCCACTTGAAAGCACCACACACCCACACATGCATATATATATATATATATACACACACACATATTTTATTGCGTTAAATTATATTATCAGTTGGGGATTACTATATCAGAGGCTTTGAAAAACTCTCCCTGGGCTGCCTGGCTGACATGGCAGAGCACAGAGAGCTGCTCTTCACTTTTTCCAGTTTGTTTTGGAGTTCAGCACAGCCGCTGCAGTAATCATATCTCTGCACACACCCTCCCGGCTCCCCGTGCATCGTCTGGGCTGTTGGTTCAACACCACAGAGGTCTGGCTGTGTTTTGTGAATGCCAGGGGGCTGCTGTGATCCAAAATGACACCCCAGCAGAAAGCCAGGAGGAAAGTTAGTTTAATATTTAATGTTTCCATAGGAATCATCTGTGCATGTCTCTGCCACGTGGTGCAGGCGTTGTCATGGCACAGAGCCCCAGCCTTGAGTGGGAGGGGAGAGCAAACACACATCACTCTCACTGAGTCCAGCGCGGTGGAAAAATCCATATAACACATGCCTTTTCCTTTGAAGGGCTGGTTACCACTCAAACAACTTCAGCCATCACATATAGTGTGTTTGAAAGCTAAAAAAAAATAAAATATATGCCTTCACTTAAAAGGAGGAGAAAGGATGAGCGTGCCTGTGAACACAGGCTGAGAGGTTTCCAACTCCTTTTTATGCAAGCGGAGCTGTGACTGCGGCCTGAGCGCTCAGGGAAATGCGTTTGCAGAGCACGGAGGCTCCTGCATCCCGGCACGCCGCAGCCGACCCTCACCCCCGGT
>NW_009259977.1:1675599-1708899 GCF_000687185.1 Egretta garzetta
AAGAGCTCGTGTGTGCGGGTGTTGCTGGGCGTCCTTTCCAAGCCACAAATGCTCATCCGCCAGCACGTGCTCCCAAATAGGCAAAGCTCCTCTGCTCGCAGCATGAAGCCAGCACCCACCTATAATCCTAGGCACTTCATCAATTAACTGATTAGAAAGAAGCATTCACTTCCCTGTGGACCAGAGCAATTTCAGCACACCAAGGCTGCAAAAAAAAAACATGCCAGCTGACCACCTGTGTCCCTTTAATTTACCATAGGTGTGTCGGTTTTCTAGCTGAGTATCGTTTAATTTCCCATGGCGTTCACTGCAATAACTGCCCCGCTCAGGGGGCAGACGGGCTCAGCGTGCCCTGAGCTCACTGCTCTATCATCACACACAGTTTCTTACTAATTTGCTACAAGCCTTCAGCAGTGTGCAGAACTGATTCCCCCCACCCCCCCCCCCTCCCCCCTCCCCTTGCTCCCTGCATGGACAAAAGCCAAGCTTTATAAATCAAATGTGTAAACAGAAATATCCTTCTTCCTTGAATGTGATTATTATTTCAAAAAGGAGGCCGTCATTTTAAGAGCCAGGAAACCTGTTTAAGCTGGAGATACTGGCTCTGATGCCAGGCGCCGGTTACCATAACAGTTTTCTTCTGTCCAAAGTAGTTTCAGACCAAAACCAAAAATATCTCATATAGACTGGTTTTGGACAGTTTTTGACCAGCTAAGATAATTTTCAGAACCCCAAATGCTCTTTCTATTGAGTTACATCTATAAACTATTTTTATGTCCATGCTCTCAGTGGTGGCCTCACACCCCCCTGTGAAACCAGAGCTCTGCTCAGTTGCACTCCGATTATACTTTTTTTTGGCCCAGAAGAACCTCATATAAAAATAGTTGATGGAGAATGGGAGAAGAGACGTGCCATCCCCAGGAGGGCGGAGGGGAGCTTTGCCAAAACCCCACGCTGTCGGCAGCAGAGCCAGGAACCAAACTCCAATCTCCAGGGCACCATCCCCCTGCTTTAAGTGCTTGGGCATTTGCCTTTGCACTATTTTTTGCATTGGCTCTTGTTGCAAGGACATACTTGATGCAAAGCAGCTCCATGTCTCAGCAGGGCTCATAGATATTATTTCATAATTGTGTTCTAATTATAAATATTTGACAGATGACAAAGGGAGGTAAGAAACTCTCCGAAGCATGCACAGGTTGCTCAGGACATGCTGCTGATCTGCTTCTGGGAGGGTGATGGACCCAAATCCTGAAAAGGCATTGATGTCGCCTGCGTGGTGCCTCTGCTGACAGTGACACAAATGCGTTGTTGCAGAATATTTGCTTCTGGAGTTCAAGTGATTGGTGGGACCAAGTAAATGAATGCAGCAACTCCAGCGGGGTGGCTTTGGAGGCACCAGTGCAGGACACATGGAGGAACCTGTCCCTTCCACGAAAGCTGTGGACCAGCGCCAAGAGGAGAGCAGGGTACCTGGAAAACAGGACGGGTGAGAAAAGATTACACAAATTTGGTGTTTAATCCAGAACACAGGAGCTGACAAGGAGAGGCTTTTGGTTGGCAAAACCAAAGAGATGACTTTGCCTTACAAAAGGCAAAGTCATTTCTTTTCTTAGACACTGTTTGAGGTCCCTCCAGAAAGTGCATAAGTAAGGTTTTGCTTTTCCTGGCAGCTTTGGAAAGGCTGCAGCCACATTTCCCCCGTTGCTGCACAAGGCTCCACGTGCCCGCTCCCAGGTGGTTTCTGCCCAGCGCAGTCTGCTCCTGCCCGTCTGCACGGGGCTGGGATGGGGACCACTGCTGCAGCAAGAGGGGACAGGGACAGGGACAGGGACGGGGATGGGGGGGCTCCAGGAGGGCTGGGCTGGAGAAGCCCAGCACCGGATGGTGACTCATGGTGAGCTGGACGCTGCTTGGGTTCGTGCCGGGACAGCAGTAAACTTCTACGTTTCACCTCACTGGTCGTTGCTAACGGAGCCTCCCAGTGCAGTGCTGGTCGCACATTTAAATCTTCCCTCCCCCTTGGCAGCCCTTGCTCCCCAATAGCCCCTGTTCCCTCCCCTCATCACTCTGGTTGCAGATTTTTTAATTTTAAAAAAAAATGATGCTGCACTCTGTTTTAATCACCTGCTAGTTTTATTTAACTCCACCAATAATAAAACTATTCCCAATGTAGTCATCAGCAAACAATTTGAGTTCTCCCTCATATAACCCAGGTCCACCTACAGCTTTGAAGGTTTCTTATTTAGTTCTGCAAAGACGTGCAAAACCCCTTTTCCATTGTGACAGCTGTCTCCTGCCTTTGATCCAGGGCTCTGAGCTATGGGGGCTGGGCACCGCTGGGCGGTGGTACAGCAGTGCAGAGCATTTAGGAGCTGGGGCCCATCAGCAGATGGAGCAGAGATGGGGTGAACCTTTCTGAGGACCTTGGCTGAGATGTCCCCTGCCCAGATGGGTCAGGAAGGGATTGGGGGGACTTCGAAGGGGATTTGAAAAAGCAGAGACATTCCCAAGCTGCTCCCACATCTCATCCCTCCTTATGTAAGGCAGAGACTGTTTCAAAAAAAAGAAGAAAAAAAAAGCACAACCTGGCCAGCCCGTGCCCCATGGGCTGGTGAGGTGTCGAAGTGGTGGGGTCTGGTGAGGGCAGGCGCCAGAGCGGGAAGACTGCAGGTGAGGAACATTTAGAGCATGGAGTTGTGACCTGAAGTGGGGAAGGGCACTGCAAGAGGACAAAACACACCTCTCCCATCCTGATGTTCTCAGGACGCTCAAAACCATTGCTTTTCTTTTTCAGTCAGTGCAGAAACCATGCTGGAGCTTGCACCATGTAGGATAACCAGCTCTTTTAACTTCCTCTTTAAAAAATTAATGGGAGGCAGTTGCAAAACAGAAATAGAAAAAAGAAAGGGGAAAAAAAACCCCAAAAAACAAGGTCTGGAAATGACCAAATTTGCAATTTCAGCTAGGAAAGGGTGGCCGTTAAATAGGGCTGGTGCAGTGCTGCTTTGCCCCAGAGCTAGGGGGGTGAGCAATGTTCAGCACACTCTGAACCCCTCCAGTCTGCTCCTTGCTGTCCCAAGCAACTTTGTCTCAGCAGCCCCTGGGACGGGAGCAATCTGTGCTACATCCCCCATTGCCTCCTGGCTGCGGGATGACCCTGCCAGCATGCAGCAGCGTGCCATGCTGTGCCCGGTTCTGCAGCCTCATTGCTGCTGTGAGCGTCGGGACCATGGCAGCCACCAGCCTTCCCGAGGGACTCGCACATGGCCAGGACCATGTGCGCTCCTCTGCAGATGGACCAGCCCAGGCAGGACAGGGCTGGATGGCTCCTCTGAAGACGCCCTCTGCTCAGCCTCCTTTGGAGATGGTCCCCACGCCTCCCATCCCACACAAACCCTGGTGGCACCCTGGCTGTAATTGCTGCAGTCAGCCCAAGGAGTTGGTAATTCGGTCCCAGTTACGTGAAAGAGTGACAATTTGCTGTCCAGCCATTTCTGGGTGTCATGGGAAAGTTAGTGCAAAACATGACACCAGCACACAGGCGGTGATGGGAGAAGGATGTCTGCAAGCACATGCTGAGGATGTTTCACCCCTCTGCTTGTGTTTGACCTCCCCTTCCTTTCCCATTCATAGGATGCTAATACTCATCTCACCCTGCCATGGATGGTTTGGCACAAGGCGTTATCCCCTAAACCTGCAAAGCAGGGAGGGAAAACAGCTGACTGCTGCTGCACATCACCTTCCTGAGCCTGGCCCCAAACCTGCTCGCACAGAAGCAAAGAGCCACAGGTTTGTTTTTCAGCACGGAGGTGCATGGGACAGCAGGGGTGACACCTGCCCTCTGGGCTGGCCTGTCCCCAGGCACCCGGACACCCACCTGCACCTTCCTTCAGGGTTGCTGCAGGGGTGGTTTCCATTGCTGCACCCCTTCAAGAGCCTTTGTCACTTCTGCAGCTCATGCACAAAAGCCAGAGCTTGTTTGGGTTTTTTTTGTTCCTCCCTTCTCCTGCCTAAAAAGATGCTGAAATCTCCCAAAGAAAAATTATTTCCATGTGATCCCAGCACTTTCTCTCTTGGCTGGAACACTGGATGTGGTTTTGGGTCTGTGGTTTTTTGATATTTTTTTTTTTATTCACAAATTTTTTGGTTTTCATTTCCATCATTGTGAGAGGCACCGTGCAACCCGACAGACTGGCTGTGAGTCCTAAGAAAACTATAGCAGGACAAAAGCACGGGAGCCCAGCACGAGTTGATGCAAGCAAAGAAACAAGAAAACACCCTGCTTTTGCAAACATCCTAGTTGCTGGGTTTCGTAAGGAGCCGGCCTGACTTTCAGTGTTTCATTTGGACTCTAGCTAGGAAGCTGCAGCAGACACTGAGAACTGAAAAACCTGAATGAACAGCAGCTTTCATATTATGCATCCTGCTAAGCAATAGCAAGGAAAGTAAAAGACAGGAGGCTCTGAGTCACAAGGTAAGTTAAATGGATCTGAATAAGTTGGAGGGAAAAAATGCTATTGCTTCAGGGAACAGAGTGTTCCCACCCTGCAGAAGCAGGTTGCTTGGGTGAGTCATAAAAAGAGGTGGTCTCTGCCTGCACTGCTTCATCTTGCTTTTTCTGCTTCACTTCAGTAGGCGAAATAAGTGCAAGGCCAGGTTATTGCTGAGCTGGCTTTAATTTGTTCCTACTAACACTCCTTGTTTCACTAACCACCCTTAGCACTCCAGAACGATGCTTCCCTATAGTCTGATTTTGCTGAGCTGTGGCTGACCAGCAGGACCGGGACGGTGCCCGATCTGACGCGGGCTCCCCCACCGCTGCGGGAGCTCTGGGCAGGAAAGAGCCAATTCCTGCCGTCCTCCACAGGCACGGAAACTTGCAGGGGACTCTGCTTCTCCAGCCTCGCCGGGGAACTGCAGCTGTTTGAAATCTGCTGCTCGCTCCTGAGCCCCGAGCAGCCGTGCCGAGCTGGGACGGTCCTGCTGCTGTCAGCACCCATGCACTGGTGCTCCCACCCACCCAGCCGGGACAGCACCGCGGGGACCCCTTGCAGGGACACCTCTGCCTGCTTTATTTTGGCACACAGAAAGCCAAGTTCCCAGAGCGGCTGAGTCAGGGGTGGCAAGTCATGGGAAAGCTGCCTTTCCACTGGGAAGGGCGAAGGAGATTTGGGTCCGTCCGCTTCGTCAGGGTGATTTGCTCTATTGGAGAAGCTGCCCTAGGAATGACTTTACTGTAACTTGCCCCGTGCCTCTCCAACGCCGGGCTGAATCACTGTTGGGACTTGCTATGGAGACAGGATTGCTTTCAAGGAGCCGCCTAGCCTGGAGCAGGGCCATTTCCAGGACATTGCAGGCATGTTCCTGGCGTCGGAGGTGCAGGCAGGGAAGAGAAGAAGAAGAGAGGGAAGAGCTGGTTTTTTAGGAACCAGCAAACATCCTTTTGCTCCCTGTCTGTGCTGAGATAAGTGTGATAGCCCCTGCTGCCAACCAGGAAAGGCAGGACCATGCGAAGACACAGGAGCCCAGGTGCATGGGACCGGTTGCATACAGGCACAGCCTCTCCTCCCATAGCGCCTGCAGGGGACTGTTCAATCCATCCAATCCCCCAGGTCTCAGCGTGTGCAGGTAACAAGAAGGGATGTTTGCTTGAGAACCTCACCTCTTCCCACACCTGATTGGGGAAGTCGCAGCCGGAGAGAGCACGTGGTGCCCACGTGAGCCGCTGCTGCTCTGGGGCACATACCTACAGGGGTGAAGGTGTTCCACGTACTCTTCCCGAGACAGAGGAATTAGGGCAATTCACCCACAGAAACAGACACAGTCTGGAAACAGACACAGACTAAAAAAGCACCAGAAAATAAGAAACCAACCAGATCGTTAAAAACAGAGCTACAAGCTTACTGACCAAAAGTTCACCCAGGCCATTACAAATACGGATGCAGTTAACATCCCTGGACTTCTCCCATGGCCGGATCCTGGCTTTGCCTCTGTTCCCACCCTGCTCACAACTCACAGGGCTCAAACTGACCCGGCTGCCTCTAGCAGCACTCCCAACCCCTCTCCTGCTTCACCCCAGGGCGTTGTATAAACGCTGTGAACAAGAGGGCGTTAACATCGGTCGTCTGCAAGCCACCACAGACAGCGGAAATTTTTAAACCATGTTGCTTTTTGGGATCCAAATACTCTTATCTGTGAGCCCTCAAGTCACTTCTTGGCTACAGATGGGCTCCGATGCTCAATTCGAGCGAAGCATCTCTGCAGCGTTGTGTTGGAGAGGAGCTGCCCCACGCTTGGCTCTGGCAGCGTGGGCAGAGGAACCACCGAGCTGTCGCAGCTTTGCCTTGGAAAACGCACAAGCTCCTTCGGTGTTTTGGGCTTTTCTACAGTATGTTGCTCATAAAGAAATTTTAGATCCTCCTGGGGAAGAAAAGAAAAAAAATCCCGAACGAATAATTCCCAAGAGGAAGTCCAGTGTCCAGACAAACCCGGCCCTAACGATGCTTCGTTTCCTGCTGCTGGCAATGCAAGGAGATCTGGAGCAGTGAGGAGGTCAAGGCTTGAAAGAAGACAAAAGGTAAAAAATCAGAACTGGAATATTTTCCATCTCTGGAACAATGCCGAGGTTCGAGGCTGACACATCCATGTGTTTTCCATCTCTGCGGCACAAGAAGGGTTTTTAGTCTTAACTGCCCTCTTGGGTTTTCAGTCCAGATTTGTCATTAATTAAAATGGGCAGTGGCTGGTGTTGTCCTGTGTGTCATGAATTTAAAGCAAAGGCAATCACAGATTGCTTTTCCAAGTGAAGCCCTAGGAATAACAGGAAGGAAAAAGTTAGCAGAAATTTAGAGCACAGTTCAGGGATCCAAGAGCAATTTCTGCCTCATGAACTCTTGATATCGCGGCGTGTGAGCTCAGCACAGTTATTAGTGGGATTTATTCTTTGAGCATCCCTGCAAGGAAAACCTTTTGGTCCAGCCTCCAGGCTGACTTCCTTTGCATTCTTGCTTTATTTTCTCCGTGTGCAGAGTGAGTAAGCTATTTTTGCAGATTCTATGGGGATTTCTCATAATTTCTATTGCCCAGCTACGTTACTTTACATCAAAGTGTTAAAATTCTTCAGGTACCCAGAATCATTAAAAAGCTTTGCATGAGCAAATGCACCTCATGCATAAGCTGTCTACCTTGAGCTGTAAGATTAAACTCAATCATGAAAAAAAAAAAAAAAAAAAAAAAAAAATCAATCAAGGTGCTCCCTCCAGCTGTAGTAGTGTCAAGAAAATATATTTAAATAAGAAGTTGCACACAAGGAGAACTCCCTGAACTGGAACTAATGGTTTCTGCCCTTCCCTAGCAAAGGTTTGTGGCATCTCTAAAGACTTGTGTGGGAGGAATTTGGCTTTTTTTGCTGGCAGACACTGGGAATGCCAGGTGTCACTGGAAAACCAGCACTTTTGACGCAGGTTGGTCACAGCAGGTAAAAAACATGTAAATAAAAAGCTTGATGGGTTATATTTTTAAGGCAGGGTACTTCCAAGGTCAGCGCAGAGCAAAAATATGTTATTCAATTATTTGTTCTGCCTTGGATTGAGCGTGGTAGACAGCAGCGTCCCTGGTTTGGGCACAGCATCCTCACCAGCACTGTGCCTGGGCTCTGCTGGTGTGGCACCTGTTAAAGGGTTCCTATGGTCAGCTCTGGTTAGAAAGCCGGATGCAGCCTATCAAAAAAGGGTCTGAACAACGAGAGTGTTTGAATTTAGTGCAAGGAGACTGGCATTTTGGCTTGCTTTTTCTTCTCATTTTGGGCCAGGCAGAAATACCTGAGCAAACAATCCCTTTTGGTAATATTTAGCCTTTCTACTCAGAAATCAGAGGGGAAGAAAAGGGACAGAAGAAGCAAATAGTCTTTTTAAACCTTCACTAAAGGGTGGTTTCAGTCAAATAAACCTTTTATTAGGTTTAAACAGCTCTCCAACAGTAACATATTGTTGTGGTTTAACCCGGCTGGCAACTCAGCACCACGCAGCCGCTCGCTCACTCCCCCCCCTCCCTCAGTGGGATGGGGGAGAGAATCGGAAAGAAAATAAAAGGTTAGAGCCGAGGGCTGAGATAAAGACAGTTTAATAAGAGAAAAGAATAATAATAGTAATAATGAGAATGATAACAGAATATACAGAATATACAAAACAAATGAGGCACAAGGCAATTGCTCACCACCCACCGACCGATGCCCAGCCCGTCCCGAGCCGCAAGCAGTCCCCGAGCCGCGAGCAGTCTCCCCGCGACCGACCGACCGAACTAACCACCTCCCCCCAAGCATGACGTTATATGGTATGGAATAGCTCTTTGGTCAGTTTGGGTTAGCTGTCCTAGCTGTGCTGTACTCCCAGCTTGTTATGCACCTGGGCAAGCAGGAGAAGCTCAAAAAGTCCTTGAGTAGTCTGAGCACTACTTGGCAACAGCTGAAAACATCAGTGTGTTATCAACATTCTTCTGGTACTAAATCCAAAACACAGCACTATGCTAGCTACTATGAAGAAAATTAGCTCTATCCCAGCCGAAACCAGGACACATATTCTAATGTTATAATGAACAGAACCAACCACCAGCCATCTTCATCACCAAAATTCACTCCCTTTCCATCAGGTTCAGAGGTCTTATTTCATCATTCATAAATTTTCATTTTGTTTGCCAAAATACTGCCCAAAAGATAGACTTGCCCATTTAGCACGCACAGAATATCTTCCTTAAATTCACACTCAGTTGTTGGGTTTCATCCTGGTTCCACTTGCCAAGGCTGGGGGCTGTGCTGCGTGCAGTTCATGGCTTTGGAGTGTGGAGGCTTGAAAGTCTTATGGGAAGAACAAGCAATTTATTTCAAAACACAACAAAACAGGACTTGCGCTCAGCCTCGTGGTGAGCTTTCTGCTTCGCGAGCATTTTGCAAGAAGTGTCAGAAGCATCAAAACTATTTACATTTTTCTACACACGCTTTTCTCGCCACAAGCTTTTCAGCTGAAATGTTTCAAACTCATTAGTTGTGAAGCAACTGTTTCAAAACAAACCCAAGCCAAAGGCAGAGCCGAAGAAGCTGAACTGAAAAAAGTGGTTTTGAGAGAGGGAGGGCTGAAACCATCTTCTTGTCCTCAGGTGAAACATTTACAGACTTTGAAGTTTCCAAAGATGTGAGATCAGTTTTCCTCCCAGCCACTGGGATATCTGCATATCTGTTACCATCTCTGGGTTTTTCTACCTGATGGGAAAGCCAAGATTTCTGAATTGAACCAGCTGGCAGGTTCCCTGTTTGGAAGACAAAGACAATAATTTGTCCTTCCAGTTTTAATCTGTTGCTTTCAGGATGCTCCTGTCGATCTCTAGAGTGGTGTCGCGAAGGATGACCAAGGAGCAACATACTCTGTTTTGCAGCCTTGGGGCATTTGGTGTGGTACTCATATATCATCTCAGGCACTAAGGAGGGTGTCAGGTGGCCGTGGGCAGGAGGATGTATGTCCCTCCTGCGCGGGGCCCTGAGTGATGTGTGGGAGAGGCAGCCTCCCAGGCTGTGCTCTGGTGAGTCGTGGCCACAGCAGAGCAAAGCCAAGCTTATTGTTTGCTGTCTTCTCAAGAAGATAAACCCGTGCAGCTGAAGTCAAACCCATCATTGCCACATTTGACAAATAAAGTCACAATAATTATTTTTAAGGGAAAAAACAAATGGCTAAAAACACCCTCGCCCTGCTTTACATCACAGGTATTAAATCCTGAGCTTTTGTATCTTTTTTTTTCCCCCATCAGTTTTCGCTTCCCTACTGCCACAAGAGTTATATTTGCTTCTCCTCTGAAATTTGGCTCAAATCATTCTTCACTCCAGATTGATGTGATCTTATCATAAGGAAATCCTTACCTTACCTTTGTTTCCTTTCCTGTTGCACATTTGATTTCTCTGGTCTGGGGTTTTTCCTTCACCTGAACTCCAGTTTTGTGCTAGATATCTTCCAAAAATAGTCCTGCATTGCTGAATTCATTGTTCTTTTCTTGCATCCTCTCAGACTCCTTTCTCTCCACCTCTTTCTTATGTTACTACTTCTCCTGTCCTTTCTTGCCTGTTATGAGCAGACTGCAAATCTGAAATGCTGTTTATTCACATACATCAAGGTTTCACCTAACCACAGATATTGCGACCAGATACATGTTTCTGCTACTTTAGTGAACTAACTTCATTAACTTTTCGAAGGAAAATGCTGTGTGTGGGTGTCAGCTCCAGGATGCCCTGAAGTAGCTGGATTGTTGCATCGTTTGCTTCAGGTTTTTTCCCAAATGCAATTTCCAGCCAATAACTTGAGCAGTTCTTCTTCATGAATCGTGCAAGCGGCCACGATTTCTTCAGTGGGTGCTTGGATTACAGTATATGTAAAGCATGCACAACCTGAACACTGATTTTTCACCACAACATTTTTTTTTTTCCTTAAGTCACTTCTAAAAATAGGAAAGTCATTTGTCTTGGGGAGAATAATGGCCTATAAAAATGTGAAGTAATTTCTTCATATTTCTGAATCCTTTCCCTTCCGCCCATTATGAATATCCCTCCTAACAAATGCTCTTTCTCCTTCATGAAGGTATTATAAGTAATTATATCCTCCAGTTTTAATGTTCTGATAATATAATCAGATGCCCTATACTTTATCCCCAGGTTATTGACTATCCACACTCCTGAGAAGGGCTGAATAGCTTTTAATCCCAAGGAGGAGATATCAGCCCTGATTGCCTAGGACTCTGAGCAAACATGAGGTCTTCTTTAGACCATTATGTACATGCACAAACTTTTGTCGCTGCAGAGTAGATACCAGAAACATTACGTGGACCCCAAATGCTCACTGCGGGGCAAACTTTCCATTCTGGTCACGTATGGGCTGGTTATTTATGACCTGCTGGACATTTAGATTTGCAGTGCCTTTCTGTTCCTGTTTGGCAGCACAAAGATGGCTTAAGAAGTGGATAAAAATTAAGGAGGACTTAATGAAAATGAAATTCAGGCTCTGAACACTGATATAAAAGGAGTATTAATCCTTCCTCAGACTTGTACCTAGAATGAGGTACAATTATGAACAGAGATCATTTAAAGTTATGACAGATTTGATGAAAGAACTTTCGCTGCTGTCAGAAGGGAAGTTATTATGTTGTTGCTAATAAGTGTTCATCAGGTTTCCAGGGAGCTGGATTATGCCAAGTAATAAAAGGTGTGAATGACAGTTCTTTTGGGGCAGGTAAGAATTTGAAGGCAGCATCTCCCAAGAACGCAGGCACAATCCAAGTACCTTGCCCCAGACTGACTTTTTTATTTTCGTATTTTCTCAACTGGTCCATTTTGTGCCCAGTGAAGCCTTTGCAGAGCTCCAAGGCAAGATCCCCCCTCACTCTGCCAATAGCTCAATGAACATACAGGTCCTATTTCTGAAAGCCAGAACATCTAGCTACTACCTTCCTCAAGTGTTCCTGGAATTAAAGCTGGTAGAAGAGGAGCTGTAAAGGCTGTTCCCAGCCTGAGGTCAACAAGAGTCCATCCAACTAATTGGACTTTGGATAAGGTCCAACAAGGCATCAGCCCAAAAATCTGTCTTGTATGAACCACCACTGCAATCAGTAGCATGACACTAATTATCCATGGTATGAGGTGGCAGTTGCCTGTCCCCAGCTCCAATCCCTCCCTAGGAATGAGGCAGATAGCAAGCTAGAGAAAACTCCTCCTTTGTACCACCCGAAACATTTTCTCTCCCCATTTCACTCAGTATTCAGGGCCTTTCGAGCTTGCCAGTAGCAGATGAAAATGTAATAGACTATCTCAAAAAAACCCTGGTGTTTGTGCAGAGCAAATCCCAGTTCAGTTTATTTGTTGCAGCTATTTGGCTTTCCATTCTGCACGTTGGGAAATAACAATGGAAGGCAAACACTGAAATTCTGCTAGGAACAGCACATAGATGTGGTCAAAGCCACAAACTGCTTGGCTAGCTCACCTTTTAAAGAGGTTACCAGCATGAGGCTAAGAGAGACTATCTGAAGAGACAAATGCTTTGGATTTTTTATTTTCATTTTCCTTCAGGTTTTTCCCTAAAAAAACCCAAACACACACAAACAGGCTTAGGCTTTATGTTTAAACAAAGTTTCATTTTCTGCATCTGATTTTGAATTTTTCCAAATGGCAACGCAAGAAACAGTAACCAACAGAGCAATGAGAGTCTTTTACCCAGCACGTTTTGCAAGGGCTGTTCCAACAGCACCCAGGCAGTGAGTGTGCCTTGAGCAGAGCTTGCCAAGACAGCTTTAAGTATCTCAGCAGGTCTTTTTTTTTTCTCTCCTCTTTGTTTACCTGGTGTCTCTTGTCAGATATTTCAACTATAGGTAATGAGACACTGGGATTGCCTTTTCCATTGCTTGTAAATAGTATGCAATGGGGCACCCTTCCTACCTGGAGTCTCCTGGTGCCACTACAAGATAAGCTAATAATTAATCAGAAGAAACACACCTTGTGGCAACATTAACAGATGGCCCATCGGGAGCTCTGATTTGAATCAGTGTTAATAATTTCTGTTCCTTTGCTTGGTCCAGCTGGCTCTGCTGAAGATGAGCGCCGTGTTTCTCCTGCTCTTAGTGTCCACTGCGAACATTGGTGCCATGCTGGAAAAGGGTCTGCCTAGACGGGAACCGCGGCGCCTCTCCTGCGTGCGATGCTGCGGGCCTTCAGAGCAGCCCGTCTCCATCATCTCCTCACGATACACAAGGATGAGCAGTGACCCTGCCTATTCGGTACCCAAAGTCCAGCCCACTATAGATATCACCATCCTCAAAGGTGGGTGAAGCTGACTATGGGGATAAATTCCTTTACCTTACTTGCTCGCTCTTGTTTTGCAAGCTGTGCTCCTCCCTACACTAAGAAACTCATCCACTTCATTTACCAAGAAGGTCAAGGGGTGACATGGTGCAGGCTGTGTGTGCAAGTGAGAAGAGTTGGCAAAAGGCTCTAATCCACCAAAAACCAGAATCACTGGAAGCTCAAGTTAGGTCACAGTGAAAACCAGATGCAAATGTTCTCACAGAATTACTAAATGGTAGAAAGAAACTAGGAAAGACACTCACTGGCTTTTTCTGTTGCATATTTTTTTCTCTCCGTAAAGCAGGCAAACAACAATCAAGCATGTAATGCTCATGTCTGACCAATGCTTCCAGATATCTGTGCTGGGAAAACAATGTTTTAGCACAGCTGCTTTGCTGGTTGACTCCAGCAGGATGTGTCTGCAGCTTGGGCTTCGCACGCTTGTGTTTGACAAGGTTTTCCTTTATGCTTGCAGGTGAGAAGGGTGAAATGGGAGAAAAAGGGTACCCTGGAGCAGTTGGGAAGGAAGGAGAAAGAGGGCTGCGTGGCTTTAATGGACGGAAAGGACAGAAAGGCCAGCCTGGCCCACAAGGCCATTCCTGCAAGCAGCTCTACGCTGCTTTCTCAGTGGGTCGGAGAAAACCCCTTCATAGCTCAGACTACTTCCAGCACGTCACCTTTGACACAGAGTTTGTGAACCTCTACAAGCACTTCAACATGTTCTCGGGAAAGTTCTTCTGCTATGTGGCAGGAGTCTACTACTTCAGCCTCAATGTCCACACCTGGAACTTCAAGGAGACCTACCTGCACTTGATGAAGAATGAGAAAGAGGTGGCCATCCTCTATGCTCAGCCCAGCGATAGGAGTATCATGCAGAGCCAGAGCCTGATGCTGGACCTGCAGGAAGGAGAGGAGGTCTGGGTGAGGATGTTCAAGCGGGAGCGAGAAAATGCCATCTATAGTGAGGAGTCTGATGTTTACATCATCTTCAATGGCCATTTAATCAAGCCGGCTATAGAGTAGCCATTCATCAGCTTTAGGCTCAAAGCTTTGGTAGATACATTAGTCCCTTCCCTCTTAGAAATGCATAGATCTAGAAGGATTACAGGCCTCCTGACCTGCTGACAGCATTGTATGTCCATGCCAAGGACACCTCTGTGGATGGAGGTGACTGCTTCAAGGTAATGCAAGCTACACAAGTACCGAGAAGGCTTCAGCCCTTACGTGCCCTGGAGAAGCAGCATGCGGAAGGCCCCAGTTCTGCAGCCCTGGATAGATCCCTAGTAATAGACCCCAAAAGTTTGCCAAGTTGGTAGCAAAAACCTAATTTCTTTGCTCTGCTTTAGAGAAGACACTTTAATTATATTTAAGGGTCATCTTCAGAGATCAGTTATCTGGGTGCTAGTTAAGGAATGTCATTACTCCTACAAGAATACTTGGGTATCTTTACAGCGTGCAATATTGATAAGAGCCTACACCCACCAGCATCTACACCAGGTCTGCTTCACTCAGGTGGGCAAGAATGCACCAGTATGAACAGTATTTTGCACAGTACACTTGCCCTAAATTATGTTGTTGTTCCATTTCACATAATATTACATTCTGAGAGCATAATGCTAGAATTAGATAAATAACAGCATATCAATCTGGCAAAGCTTTTTTCAGAGGCATGTAAGTATAGCTATAGCCACATGCTCTAACTTTGCTGGATTTCTGTCCTGCTGGCAATACTTCTCACACAAGAACATCCAGCATGGCTGGGAACATGCGTATTTCTTATTTTAAGGAAAATGGTGGGCCCTACCTTAGGATCCAATTTCGGAGCGCTCATTGCCAAGCTGGAATTTGAATCCATGCTCATGTCTGAAAGCCATCTTGTAGCACCCTCATTTCTGGAAAGTGGAGAAGAAACTGGAGAGTAAAAAGGTGCTTTACTGCTAGCAGCAATATGTTAGGGGATTTGGTTTCTTTTTTCCTAAAAATTTATTGACGTAAGAGTGGAAAGGTACATGCAGCAGCAAGAAACATTGTTTTCCCTGGTTCCTCCTTGCCCAGTCCCCCCAATCTCTTGTTTGCATCCCGAGCCATTTGTACAAGGGATACATGAAAAGTTCATGCTAGGCAAACTGCTTCACTGCTGTACCTCACCTATCCATAGCTGCTTGGAAAAGTAGCTGAAATAAAGATGCTGCTTTGAGTACACTTGCTTTGAGTACTCTGGCTTTGTTTGTCTTCTCTCCATATGCTTTTTCACAGTATAGGGCTAAAAGCACTAGACTGAACATCCAGACCCACATAATCATCTCAGGTGGCAATTTTAGTTGTTTGAACACCAAAGGACTCCAGAAACTAGACTGACACCAACCCCTCTCCTTGCAGGCCAGTAAACAGCCATCACCAAGTATCAGGATGGGGACACAGAGAAATTAATGACCCCTTGCTGTAAAATAAATACCAAAACTTTGAGATCTCACAGTCTTCGTGAAGACAGGAACTGTCACTAACTGTGAAGTAAATGCATGATGAAAATGGGCCTACAAACCTTGAAACATCATCTCTGCTCCTGCTTCCATCACAGGTTGCACAGTCTGCAACCCTGAAAAGGAAAAGTGGGAAATTTGCACAACTTTAAGAAGCACTCCCAAGGGCATTTCATGCAGATCCTCCACTGACCTGCTGTCAGCTACCCCAGCTGCTTCCGTCAGGCCATTGCACAGCATTTCCTTCCCACCTCCCTGCTAAAAAAGCTTCCTAACCAGGTGTTTCCATTAGGATGATGGTAAAAGCCCTAATGGCTGCATTGCTTATTTGCAGCACACCACTTAGTCCTGAGAGCACTAACAGGGGAGATGCCAGCCCTGAGCAAACACATGCACAAGCAGAAGCCTTTCCACCGCACTGGCCTCAGTGAAGGCATTTGCAGGATGTTTTTCCCAGCCATGCACCATATTTGAGAGCTCAAAAAACTTCTTTCCCCTCCGTTGTCCCTACTTCTGAATCATTTCCCACCCAGACCTAGATTTTGCAGCTGCAGAAAGTCATACTCTGGGTGCAGGGTACCACTGGCAGAGGACCTCATGAAATGCCTGTGGTAGAGCAGGGGTTATTCACTGAGGCTGATGCAGTCACAGGGCTGTCTAACATTCCTCACATATCGAGCAGTTTCACCACAGCTTCAGCTCACCCCCCACCTGCAGTTCGCTGCATTGACTATAATTAAAAAGAAAAAAAATGATCCAGCCCTCCTAAAATGTCATGCCCAGCTGGAGTTATTGACAGTGCTTAATCCAGCACTGGAAAAAACCATATCCAGAACATGTTTATGTTCAGCTCGCACTTATTTTGGAAAGTTACTTTCTACCAAGTAGTAAGCAAAAATCCATCCATCCACATCACTATATATTTATATCTCCTTAACACCTAGGCACACAGCTAGAGATAATCTGATTATCGAAGCAATAGGACACATTCAAAATGCTCATGACCGATATGCCAGTGGCATAAGCAGGTAAGTCATAAAAGCCACATTGGTTTCAGGTGCAGAATAACCTTTGAAATAACAAAAAAGGTTATTGGGTTGCATACATTATTCAAATTAGTAATTTATGGCATCAAAGAAGTAGAAGTCTCAACCTGCCAAGTTCTTTAGGGAAAAAATCAAAATACTTAAAAAGCTTAAGGTACAAAGACATTCCTATTGCCACCTTTTGAATGCATCCATCATTTCTTCCCAACTTCAAGGGCCACAACAGCCAAACCCAAAGCACAAATATTTGAAATGCGGTCATCAACACACAGGCAGCCTGCCAGGATCTCTCTTATAGGAACAGAATTTAAATCCCCCTTTTTTTTCCAGCAATATGTGGCTTGGAAACTAAACTTTGAAAAAAGCTTTTAAAGTGCTCTTTTGAAGAGAAGAAAGTGGTGGTGGGTTAACTGCTGAAATCTAAAGAAAAAGGAAAAAAATTAATTTGTATTTATTTTTCCAATTATTTCTCTAAATTGGCACTTTGTATTTCATGCTTTGAAATAAATCATCAGAATCTTTTCCCCAAATCCTTCAGTGGTCGGTATTACACAGAAATGACAAAACTGCCTCAGCTGCCATAAATCCCAGGTACATTTTATTAAGAAACATTAGCTCTCCTGTAGGTTCCTTTCACCCCAGAATTCATGTGGGAGGTGAAGTCCCCGTGGTACAAGGCACCAATGAACCAATTTGCCAAAATAACCTTACCTGTCCTTGGGACAGGGCCAGAAACAGGGGAGGCAGAGGAACCTGCTGAGATCATACACAAGGAGCTGTAAATGGAGAACAGGAGCCTTCTATAACAACAGAAAGGTTATGCAAGACATCAGATGAGAAGCATCTAGCCCTAAAAAATCTCTTTTGGTTGACATAGGAAAATTAAAACAGGCTTCAAGACAACATACCATTTGCTTTCTGACTGCAAATCTGTATGAGATTTACACTTACTAGCACAAACTTTGGCAATGGGGAGGAGATAAACTCATCTAACACCCTCCTCTTCATTTCTTGGGCATCAGAGCCCCAGAAGAGCACCATACAAGAGAGTGTGCTGGGACAGCATCCATCCTTGTACCAAAAAAGGTGAGGAATGGAAGAGAGCAAGCAAATGACCTGCCCATAACCACTGGGGGTGAGGCAAGATTTATGTCCAATATAAGGAAAAAACACTTCCAGGAGAAGGAGAATCAGACTCTGCAAGTGGCTGCAGCATGAAAGACAAGCTCTCCATCCCAGGAAGCCTTCAAAGGCATCCTAGAGCCTGCCAGGAACGATAAGGGCAGCTCTGGCTTAGAGCAGACAAATGCACCACATAGATGCACACCACCCCTTTAACCTTCTTTTCCCGTAGATTTGAGTTTCAGCTTTTTTTTTTTTATTGAGAAAAAGCCCGCTAAAAATCTCCCTATGAAGAAGCTGAGCCAGGCCTGCTTCCACATTGCTTTAAATATGCTTCAGCTGCAATTATTATAAACCTGCACATAAGAAATCCTGCAGCCCAGCTCAGTAATTACCGGGATCTATCTGCCCCATTGAATCCTGTGCTTAAGCCTACCTTACGACTTCCAAACACATTCATCCACTATCCTTCCTTACACGATGGCACTAAATGAAGCATTGCATTACAGCTTGTAGGATTGCTGCAGAACCCTTACTAAGCTACGTAATTGCACTGTAACTTGTTTTTTTTCTCAGTTCTTACCTTCCAGCTGTAAAGGAAAAAACTCTTGCACTTACAGACTTAACCTAAACTCACCACTTCTCTTGAGTTCAAACACAGCAACAGCTGACTTCTAATAGGGTCTGAGCATCTTTTCCCTAGAAGGGCAAAAATAATATACTTTCCTTCTTCTTCCTCCCTTTTCCCTTTCCTGAAGCAGAATTCAGGGGCGATGCTTGAATCCCCCTGTATATGGAGAAGCAGCAAATTACACAGAGCCCACTTGGGCCTGCCTTAACAAGCTGAGGGGCTATATAAGGCAGCAGTAAGGCCTAGGGGGCTTTTTATACTTGCTGGTAGAGGTCAGTTTCATCTAGGTTTAATGAGTGAGGTGCTGGGGAAAAAGTGCAAATAGAAGTTTTTCTTTAGCATTCAACAGAGGATTAGATGAGATACTACTTTTTTTCACAATATTCTGAATGCATTTTTTTTTCCTTCTCTGTGGCCTGTGATGAGCTGCAGCAGTGCTGAGTGTGGGGGTTGCTATAAGGGTGCTACTGCTGGTCCTGCAGCTTCTTCACTGACCTGGCAAAAGACCTTGCTCCTAAAGAATTTAGTGCCTTTTTATGCAATCTTTAAGTAGTGCTGTAACTACTTAGAAATGCTCTCTTGAAAGAGGTGCTAAAGGGTTTATAATCCTGGCTGTGACAAACAACCAATGTTCAAGTTAATAGCTCTTAGAGTGCTGTTAGAGCTCATTATACCTGGCAGAGCTGGCCACTGGGCTGGTGCTTAGTGCTTTTGATGCCAAATGGCATCAAGGAAGCTAAAACCTCTGTGTGCTCCCTGTTTTCTCTCCTAATCATTCTGTTCCTGTATGCTTGCTTCTGGTCAAGCCCTGCTGCTCCAGACTGCCAGCCTCACCTAAGTTGATTAGACTTCTGCACGAGTCCATTGACTCCCTGAAACTGTTCTGGTGAGCTGCAAAGCAAAAGTTATCTCCTTTAAGAGGACCCTTCTTATAGCACTTCCTAATTCTCAATAAATAGAGCAGCAGGTGAAGAATAGGTCTTCATCTTTCTGTAGGTTTAGCAGGGAATCTGAAGTGCAATTAATTGCCTTGCTTGCACCCCTATGGTGGTAATGAGTAGCCAAAGCCAAGTGAGAAGAGAACTGATAGTGTCCCCTGAGCCAGCCACTAAAGCAATCTGCTCTCCATGTGCTTGTGCCATCCTGGGGAGAGGATGCACTGGTCCTGCTCCTCCTCCCTGCTTTACAGCAGCTCTCAGAGCCAGGCTTAGGGTTGCTAAGCCTGCAATCTTGCTCTGTGCTCAGCCTTTCAACTGTGCTCTTCAAAGGTAGCCCGATGCCTTGATTTGATTTCAGCCTGCAGCAATAAGCCATCCCTTAGTAACTGCTGTAATCACAGTTCCCTTCTGGCTGATCATAAGCTTAGTAAGGGCTGTGAGCTAGTGTGAATCGGGCTTCTCCCAGCCAAACAAGACTGGTGTAAAATCCCTGTTCTGCCAACTTTGAATCAAAATATTAAGTTCCCCTAAGCTCTAGCTCTTTGCTTGTTTTTTCTGCCTGTAAATATTCAGAAAGGGACCCAACAGCAGACGTGCTTCTCCCCAGCAGCAGTTCAGTGTTGCTCCTTTGCTCCCCGGTTGGTCACGCTGCATTCGGGCGGGCAGTGCTCTAAGTCTCTTTAGGCCCCAAGCAGTTTGCGCTGAGGATGTGCTGGACACTTTTAGAAGTCTGATTACCCTCCCCAACGCTTTTGAATCCTCTCTTCAGGTAACCAAGTCTTAAAAGCAATAATCACATGAAAACTAAAACCTGAAAAACTCTACCTGAGGGTGGCTGGGGATGTGTGAGAACATCCTAGGCAATGTGTATATCCATGCAGTGCTCTGCTTATGGGGCTCACCCCCCTTTATCACCGGGATGCTACAATCTGTTGGAGCAGGGGTATCCAACAGACACCACATTCCCATCTTCTTGCAGCCTTTTTTGGGGTAAGGAGGCTGATTCTGGTGAGGTTCCATCCCTCGCTTTCTGGTAGGACCCTTCTCTGTCAGTCAGGGTAAGAACAAAAGGAACCTCTGCCTTCGGCAAACCGCTTTCTTCCTCTCAATAAGGAAACTTTTATTTTACAACAGGAATAGGCAGATAACATCAATGCAGATAAGGAAACCAGGCAACAAATAAGGCTAATGGGTTGCATTTGGATGAGTTGAATGGAACTTAATGATTCTAGTAAGAACCTATTCACTCACAAAGATTGAAAGTAGCAGATAAAATGCAGGAGATAGATAGACTAGGAAAGTGTGAAAACAAATAGAAACCACTTACAAGCCAGGGAGCAATACAGAGCTAAAAGGCTGGAGACTTTGGCCTGCACATGCTGTGCAGACATCGGCCGCTTCCCCACCCTTGCCCTTTAGTCTGCTTGGGTGGGAGGTTGGGAATGACACTTCCCAAGCCATTGGGCTGTGGCTCCAGACAGCAGCAAAGGGTGCCCCAGGACAGGCTGAGACCCACCCAGGAGTGGCTCAGGGAGAGGTGAGATGCGGCAGGGGGGTTCCCTGGTTTTGGTCCGTGCTGTGCACTGGGGCTGTCCCTGCCAAAGCCTGGTGATGCCTCTTTCTCCTCCTGCACCCTCATTTTCCATGGTGGTTTTAGCTTTCATGGCAAAGATCCAAGCAACAGCATCTGGAAACTGCAAACCTGTGTGCTCTCTCTGCTCAGGTTCATGCTACCTGGCTCCTTGGCGCCTTTTCTTTGCCTAATTTTGTGATTTTTTGTATGCTTTCTGCCTAACCAGGTCTTCAGGTTGATGTTCCCTGGTAAAAGAGTTCATACACTGACTGTAATGGGGCAGGACCCATCTTCATAGAATCATAGAATCATTAAGGTTGGAAAAGTTCTCCAAGATCATCAAGTCCAACCGTCAACCCAACACCACCATGCCTACTAAACCATGTCTCAAAGTGCCATTTTACATGGTTTTTGAACACCTCCAGGGATGGGGACTCAACCCCTGCCCTGGGCAGCCCATTCCAGTGCTTGACAGCCCTTTCGGGGAAGGAATTTTTCCTGATGTTCAACCTAAACCTGCCCTGGCACAACTTGAGGCCATTTCCCCTCATTCTGTTGCCTGATACCTGATACCGCTCCCCTCCCAGCTTCCCCCTCCTCTCAGGCAGTTGTAGGGATCGATAAGGGCTCCCCCCAGCCTCCTTTTCTCCAGGCTGAACCCCCCCAGGTCCCCCAGCTGCTCCCCATCAGCCAACAGCTCCAGACCCCTCACCAGCTTTGTTGCCCTTCTCTGGACACGCTTCCCCATCTTCTTGTGGGGAGAGCTCAGAGCTGGTTATGTCTGTCCTTGCAGCGCTGGATTTGGCCACAGAAGAAATGTGGACAGGGCTCTGTCCCCTCTGCCAGCACTGGCTGCAGCTTGGGGACTGGCAAAGAAGGAGGATGGGCTGTGGGACCCCCTCTGGTGCTGCCGTGGTGGGGGCTTTGCTTCCTCTCTCCCGGATCAGGGCAAGTTTTCTTGCCAGCAGCTGTGTGTCATTCTCCAGCCAAAAGCTGCTGCAGGGGATCTGGGCACCCCAACAATTGCTGCCATACACTGAGCATGACAACCTAATGCTATTTGCAACTCCTTTCTTCCAGGGAAATTTACATTAAAGCCAACTCACAAAGAAATTGCTTCCTCCCTTGGCCGTGGGGAGCAGACACATTTTTGCTGGCTCAGGGACCTGAATGCTGCTGTGTGAGCGAATGGCGGATCTCCTGCCTTTGCCACCGAAAGGCCATTGAAGGAGCAAAACTTCTGTTGCAGGAAGCAGAGGAATTGCCGCTGGGTTTGGGTTTTTTGCTGATGCAAAATGCCAGCACTGCCCAGCTGCCTGCGCATACCTAGGGAACCATATTGCCCTGTTTCCCAGTGAGGAAGAGTGCAAATCAATTACTCAGCAGAGGGAAGAACGACCTCATCTCTCTGTGCTTTCCGTCCATTTTAAGGCAGAATTCTGACTCTCCCATTGATTGAAAAGGCACCTGCACAGTGAAGTGTAAATCACACGCCGCTGTGTAGACCTCAGGTGGCAGGTTCAGACAAGCATTAGTGTCCAGGGCATTAAACAGTGTCTGCCTGCTTTTTGGGGGTCTGCCACTCTTACTTGTGGTGCCTGGATGCCATTTATCAGAATTTCTCTGTGGTGGCCTGGGCAGGAGTCCCCATTGGTTTTTCTTTCAGTCCTGGGGAAAATCAAGGACAGAAAAACTCAGAAAGTGCTCCAGAGAGAAGGAAAACATCAAGACTTTCAAACTTCAGTAAAAACCTTTGAAAACACACAACTGTGCACAAACAGAGGTTCTGGCCCCAAACCCTGCTCCTCTCCTCAGACCACATGCTAATGGCAGTCGTTCCCCAGGGTGGGGAAATGAGCTGACAGCAGCATAACGATGCTCGCTGTGTGCAAGGCTTCTTGTCTGCTATTTTTAAGATCTAATGAAATACAAAACGAATCACTGGGATAGGTGATGTGGATGCCAGCTCCTCCTTACTCTCCCCTGCCATGCTTTCTATGCCCATTTGGCAGTGGTGCTGCATGTCTTGGCTTTATTATACATTGCAGAGGGAGAGTGAGCCTTGCTGCTCTCTTGGGAATGGAACTACAGGGCTGGGAAGAGTCTGTAATGTAGGAAATATGGAAAAAACCTACCAGACACGTTTAATTTGGGATGCTACAACCACCATGTTGAATCACAGAGGTTCCTTGCACAACTTTAGGTCTAACAGCAGACATGACTTTAGTTGCTCTCTGCCATGCTAAACCATGGACACTTAAAATAGAGCCAAGCAGCTAATCTATTAAACTATCTATCTTATTAAGAAACAGAAGAGCTTGGTGCTCTGAAGACCCAAATTGAAAGTGGATCAGGGCTAAGAAAGAGTATCGGTGCACTCAGGATTTCGGCAAGGATTCCTCCCCAGCCCTGCTCCCATCTGTGAAGGCTGAAGGAATGGCTGGTACAGGTTGCACAGCTAAGAGATTTGATGAAGTTGTGACTCAACCCAATATAATCCCCAGTCACTCCCCTAGCTATAACCCTGAGACCAGGATGAAGGAAAATCAAGCAGCTATTGGGAATCTGGCCTGAATTTAGCAAATTCATGGAGCCTGGGTCACAGAGCCAGCACTGCCTGTACTGATCAGACCTGGCTCATTATTGGAGACAATTCAAGTTACTGTGTCCTGGGGATTTCAGGTTTTTAGTGACAGGTCTCCTAACGATTTGCGCATTAGCAAGTGTTCGATTACTGGTGTCTCTAGTGTGGGTCTATTTTGTGCTCAGTATCTTCCAGTGCTGGGTGTTTCACCTTGGATGACTCCGAAGTGGAGCAAATAGCATTTATTTGGTATATTAACCTCATCTAATTGAGTCTCTCTGCTCATTAAGAATAGCAATTACAATTTATCAGCCATAAAACTGCTAACCGCATTTGCTTAATTACTGGCAATGTCATTTGTTAGGGGCTTTGGGGAAGAAAGCAGTGGGTGTTTGGAGCTGACAGATACCATGTACTCCATCAAGCCGAAAAGCTCCTTCCCCACTGATGCTCTGGGCAAAGCCGTTTGCGCACTTCATGTGGCCTGGAACCATTGTCTGCCCACGCCAAGCAATGCACCCACTGCCTCTCGGCACTCACTGCCTCTCAGCGCTCACTGCCTCTCAGCACCCACTGCCTTCACTGGACAGCTGAATGTCAACTCACAGCATCCCAGAACAGCCCTGTGATGGGCAGGATAAATAATAACTAGGTGATCTGTCCCCAAAATCAGCAGTGGCGCAGGCATCCCTCCCATTTTGCTGTGCCTTGTTCCCCTGTGGCCGGAGCAGTTGTCTCACTGTGCATTGAAAAAGCTGCGACGGTGCGGCAGGCTGAACCTGCAGTGGTGCAACAGCCTCTGAATTACAGTGCTGGCTCATGGCCCATCTCTTTGCTAAACCAGTGAAAAGGAAAATGCCAAAAGCTTCCATGATTAGGTGGCATCTGTTGGAGGCAGAATGGCTTTGCAAGTCACGTATTAGCTCTTTAAAATTCAAAAAAGAGCCGTGGCACTCAATAGAAAATTCCTCAAATACTTCTAGTTTCACACCGAACAATGCACTGTGGCAACAGATAAAATATTGTTCCAAAGTGATTTATGAATTGAATAGGATCCTGCTATTACTGAAGATAATTGCAGAATTCATCTCTGCCTGGGAGCTGGTTTGGATCCTCAGGAAGTCTCATGCAATCTCTTATCCACAGCTATGGGTTGCAGCCTCAGCCCGGTGCTGAGTAAAGGGAGTTTGTTTGTGTGTTCCATGTGTAACCCAATTAAATATAGCACCACTTCTTGTGCAGAGTGGCTTGTGCGCAGTGAGTCCTGATGCAAAGAACTACTCGAAAAAGGCCCTTGGAGAACTTCAGGTGGGGTAGCACGTCGCAAGCGGTGGAACAAAGCGGTGCTTTCCCAGCCTTGTGCTGTGGGAAGAGTTTCTTTCAGGCTCCTTGAGCTTGTGGTGGTTGTTACTCACTGGAAATGACACTTGCTAAATTGTCAAGTGCCACAAATTTGTGCTTTGATTTCCTTCTGAAATTCAGTTTGACTGGAACAGTGTCAGTGAAAGCCTGCACATGCGAGTGCCTGTTGTAGTCCTCACCTTGATGCTTAAACTCCCAAGAACTTAGCAATAACAGCAAGTTTTATTCTTTACCGCCATTAAGACTCAGAGCTGTGGTGCAGCCAAACAGGACAAAATATCCCAGCTCAAATGATGTATTTGACACAAAAGAGGCCACACTGATTTATTGGTGAAGATACCAAAAAAATAGTGTTCAAACCGGAATATTCACAGTGTAATTCAAGCCCCCCATTCCATTGGGCTGAGCCCAGTTGACCACAGAACAGGTTATTCCTGATGCTGATATAAGCCCAAGTGAGAGGTGCAGGTCTGTGCCAAGCTGTCCTGAGCCTCATTAGCCAGCGCAACATCAAGAAATCAGTACAGAGCCATTCTTAACTAAATTTTTCAGAACCTACATCTTCCCTTTCTTGTTTTTGTCACATTAAAAATAAAATTGCTAGTACCTGTTGAGAGGTGTCCCATGAAATACGGGCTTTCTGCTCACCTAAAGCCCATCCCGGGACCAGCAGCACCCTCCAGGCTGGGCCAGCTGACCCCAAGCCACCAGCCAGGGTCAGCTGCACGCTCTGTCTCAGCCAGACGGAATTTAAACATCTCAGCTATGTGTCATACATATCTCGGTTACTTTTTATTATTTATCACTCTCTTCCTCAGACTAAGATCTCCCCAGTCCCAGAGTGAATTGGATAGTTGGGGATGCATGGTCAAAAAATCTTGAGAATATTGCATTGATGTGCAGGATATGTTGTGCTTTGAAATTTTTCAGCATTTTAATTAGATGATTAGGATCAGCCTCAGCTTTCAAGTTGCACCTTTTAAGGGCTGGGGAAGGAGTGTGGTTGGAAAAGGGGAAAAAAAGAAGAAAAACAGCTTTGTCTATGGGTTTTTCATACAATCCCATTTTCCACGCTCTTTTTTTGTGCTCTCTGGACATTGCAGATGCTCTTTGTTAAGTGCATCTCTGGCGATGCTGGCTCCTGCTCACTGAACAATATGGAGGTGTTTTAATATCCTACAGGAAAATTTCTCGAGGGATTCACAAAGAATAAAATCCAGCCCAGTGCAGGCAGCCAGCACCAGGTCCATCACTGTCAGAAGTGGTACATAGACCTCACCCTGGCCTCTTGCACAGTCCTGAACTGCACCTACATGAACTACCTGAAGTGATCTGAGACTAAATTCATGCTGGTTTTAGCTGGTATATATCATGCTGGCTACTGGCATTGCAGAGCCTGGTCAAGGATCCCAGACTGGGAGGCAGGGTTGATGTTAGCCTGCCAATAAACCTCTCCCTTTCAGGGGGTGCAGTACCGCCCTATTCACCTTGCTTGGCTTGGTCCGTGTGTTCCAGATCAGCTCCACATTAATATCATGGCTACAGCAGGTCAGAAATGCGATGCAATGACATTTCCCCCACAGAAGATTTTACAGGTGTTGGAGAAATCCAAATACAATTTGGTGACATGAATTTATCCTATGCAAATGACACTTTGCTGTGCTGATTCCTGTCTGGAGTAGGCAGGCACATGCACGCCAGAAAATAAAATATCTGCAAGGCTGAGATGTCAGGCCCACAGACCTCTGTCTACCACCTGGCATATGGGACTGGATTCACACATGTGGCTACAGAAAGGGAACGCAGCCTGTGGTGTGAGGCTTAATAGCAGTGCAAACAGGAAAGCAGAATGCTCGCATTAATTCCGGGAGCCACACAATTAATTCCCCCTGCCCATGGGAGCTACTGTCATCGCATCTCTGCAGAGCTGGCATTTCTTTTTGTGACACGACACTGCTCTGGCGTGTGCTGCCTGTCTTTGTCCCGTTTGTTTGAAGCAGCAGTTTTGCAGAGAAGTTGGGGTGCAACACGCACGATCTCTCCTGCTGTGCGGAGCTGCTGCAGCCCCAAAGTGTTGGTTATGGCCATGACTCATCCGCATCAATCTGAGACTGGCAGGAAGAGCCTGCACAATGTGTCACATTCTTAAGTTCAGTAAATATGTTTCCTTTGATCCCACTCATTATTATTTTGTGGTGGCTATAGGTTCATGGGCTAGATACCCATGATGGCCAAACAGAGACGGAAAGGTGCTGGCAAGATGGTGAACTTGGGTGATGGACCTGAACTCCTGAAGGCTTGGACCTTCTACATGCTGTTGCTAAGAGCCTTTTATCTCCACCCTGGTTTTGTCTGTGCTCTCTGGGCATGCTGTAAACTCCCAGGGCAGGGACGCAACACACTTTTTTCAAATTTCAAGAAGGCAAGAGGATGTTATACTGGGAAAAGCCAGGGGAGGCATAAACTGATTGAAACCTTGGGAGGGAAAAAATATTTTTCTCCACAGAAGGACGTGGTGGGACTTGCCCTGGAGCACTGGGAGGGGAAGCCCCAAATCCTCCTCTGGAATTTCAAGGCATGGAAGCCAATGATAGATACTCAATGATGGCTGCACCCCCAGACCTCTCATCCAAACACTCATCACTTGCACAAGTAATATAAACCCCAGATCCGAGTCTTGCACCTTAGACTGCCTGGCAGAGGGACAGCCTAACTATATGAAAAAGTACAATGAAACCCCTGTCCCTGATGGTAATTCCCAGACCATGGCCATGCTGCAGGCCCAGGGCTGTGCTGTGTGTACATTTGCAGCGCAGGGGCTGTCGAGTCAAATTCAGATGCAAACTTGTCTGTTGACCTTACATCACCTAACCTCACATCACCGGAGGACAGGACTGTACATCCTCTGTAGCACCCACTTCTTTTAAGAGCTCTGGCTTTTCCATTACCCATGATGGAAAAAACCAAAACACTACGGCAACTCTGAAGGTTCATCCTGGGAAATGGAGAGTAGGCTAAGAGAACAGGACACATCTGATGTTTGGGATGCTCGAGGTCAGAAACCTGGATTGAGAGCTTAAAGGCTCAAGATATAGATGGTGAGAGAGCAAGTAGAGAAAGCTTTCACCTTTAGTGACTTTTCAGGGAAAGATGAAGAGATACAGAGGATTAGGTGTTATGAGATTACAGCCAGAAAGAGAGAGAGAACACAGGAACCTCAGAGCATCATCCATCTCATAGCAACAAGGCTGGATTTAGATGGAGTTATTCAAACAATACAAAAATGTGCAGGAATAAATGTGACATGAAAACAAAGTGCAGGGTGAGGTGACCAATTAAGACATTTCGGGTAACCGAGATGGTGGAGCTGGATAAGCCATTCTGGGAACAAACCACAGTAGTATAACACGAGCAGCTTTTGCCTTCTTTCTGGTTGCAGAAGCTAATGAGCAGTTAGGATGACCAGGGGAAAGGCACCATTTAGAAACATGGCCTTGCAATTCTTAAGGATGCTGCTGCTGCATGTATCACGGCTGTGCCAGGACCATGCACACAGGAAACATTTGGATCATGGTGATAACCCCATCCCTGGGGCCACCAGCGCTCAAAGCCTCAGGGAATGGAGATCTGGTTTTAACAGATGGTCTCTTAGGCTTGTGGTAGTCCCGGGGAGGTTTTCATTAAGGCACACATAAGCAGTATTGATTTTGGAAGTTAGACTACATTCAGCTGCAACTCAAAGAGGGAATGAATGAAAATAAGGCTCTGCTCTTACTCCGATGTAAATCCACCAGTCTCTGGATATACTCCTGCCTCAGGCCCCACTTCAGGTTCATGTCTGGGTATTGGCTTCCTTAGAGATCAACCAGAGAGAGATCCTGATGCCAGTGGAGTCAGTGGTGACCCTGCTGAAACCCAGGAGGCCAGAAGTCACCGGAGAAGCACATAATCCCAGGTCACTCCTAACCCCTCTGAGACACCCACCTGGAAGCTGCCATTTGGAATTGCTGTGTTCTGCAGCAGCCACTTGTACAAACAGAATCTGTGACTTTTCCGCTCGCTTGTACCCACTTTTATTGGAATAAAACCTGGTACACTTAAGAAAGGTGCTCCTTTATCCCAGCTGTTGCTTGTTTTATTTTTGCACACATACTTCAGCAAAGCACTTCGGTATCCAGCATTTGAGAATCTGTTTATTGAGAGGCCTGGATGAATCTCAATGAATATTCATAACTGGGGACTTAAACAGAAATGGCAAGAAGCAAATATATTTCGCAACCTTGTGAAGGTCAGATGGGCATGGGGCAAGGTTTTCTTCACCTTCAAGTGCAGGTGGGTGTTTGTTTTCAGTAGCACAGCAGGAGAGATAATATTTGTAATACTTTAATGAATCAAAGGCTTGGCTAAGAAAGGAGTATTTAAAGCTGAATAGGAAGTTTTAATTTGAAGAATTGTCTGTCGAGGTATTAAAAATGTCAGTCAGTCCCTCAGGCTTAGTGACTGGATTTGAAATATGTAAAAAAAAAAAAAAAAACCCGCGTTGGGGGGTGTCACTTCTGTCTCTTGCTTTCTGGGAATGGCTGGCTGGGAGGACAGATTTTCATCTGAATTTGTCAGTCTTTGTCAAAGCATGACATGTTTTGATGGAATGTGCTCAGAGATGCTGTCAGCTCGCCTGGCTCCTCAGAAATCCACCACCAAGCTGTTGGGGAAACCCCTGTCTCCCCAGGAGCAGTGCATAGGCTTTAGAGAAAGAGTGAGGAGAGCTTTCAAAAGCACAACTCAAGTCTGAAAAAAAGTCTTCTTGGGATGAAGAGAGGATCCCATGGGGCAATGGCTGAACGGCACCGGGGGAGATGGTCTGCAGGAGCTGCAAGGAGCAGAGCCACTCCTGGCAAAAAAAGCCCTGGGCCAGGAAAAGAGCTGCCAAGTTTACACTGAACTGCTTTATCTGGGCCATGCTGGGGAGATGATGATGCTTCAGAACCCAACAGGGCTGACCCAGGGACTGGATTCTCCCTGGGGGTGGGAAGCAGACCCCTACGTGTGTTCTCTGCTACAGCTGCCGCTGTGCTTCCCACTCTCACCCCAGCTGGGGACAGGCATTTGTTATGAAACCAAATTTCCCAGACAGTTCTTTGTTGGAAAGGTCATTTGGCTGTCTTATCTGAAAATTGATGCATTGAAAGCTTTCCTAAATTTGCTCATTAAATATGATGCATTGCAACATTATCAACGAAAATGTTGGCAGGCAGGCTTCTTGCTGGAACATCTATTTTCCAGCAACTGTGGACCCAGGGGTAGTGGGAGCAGAGGCAGGGTAGGTCTGGCCCCTGTTCAAAACCAGGACCCCATATGATACCTTTGCAGCTCAGCCTTCTTTGGAAATTCCTCTAGTACATAGATCCAAGGATGAGAAGAATAGAAGAACAAAATGTCAAAGTTGCAGGAGAGAAGATGGAGCTGGGGGAAGGCATGGGAATGCCTGAGGGTGTCTCTGGGACCGGGTCTGACCAGCAGGAAAGGCAAAGCGAGTGCAATCGAGAAGAAATTTCCTGTCCCTAGAAGAAAGACCTCAGCTCCCTGCAGGATGTTACTGCTCCTGCCAGGAGCTACAGGGACCGGGGCACATTTTGTGATGTGAAGAGACCTCCAGCCCACACATGGTCCCTGGCAGTCCTACTGTTCTTCTTTAGAAGCATTTAGCGGCCACATGCGGCTGCGTGTGTACATCAGGCATTTCCACGACTGGCATTTCAGACACCACTGCCCTCCCAAGAGGAGCCCTGTGTCTGAGCCCGAATCCTTGGCTCTGCCCACCAGCTCCCCGGGCAGCCGCAGCAGCAGCTGGCAAGTGAAGCAGCGGTGTTTTATGAGCGGTGCCCCCGTCCCCTCTCCCTTCCACCAGCCTCTTGTAGCAATTTGTCAAAGCAGCATGAAAGTCAGAAGCAGTGCTGAAATGCTTTGCGCTGAGATTTTCAATTAGGGAACACAAAAGCCTGTTTAATAAACTCTTAGAGGCTTGTTAGCTGAGACATAATTAAGATTAATGTTGACTCGGGCCCAGAGGAAACAGGGCTGAAAGTGAATCAAAGGGGGGCAGACAGTTTCCACCGTAAGGGTATGCAAGAATCAGTTGCATCCCTGCAGTAGCAGATGGTGTCAGGTGCATTGCTATGCCGGAGGGAACCCTGCTTATAATTTCCCTATTCTGTTTGAAGGCAAACATTAAAAGGGGTAAGAAGTGCTTTTCTTCCTCTTGTACCCCAAAACATGCTTTCAGCCCTTGCACGGGCAGCTGTTTGCACAACAGCTTTGCACAGTCAAAGCTCAGGCAACGGCAGGTTTGCAATAAAGCTTGGGGCTGACAGGGAGATGGCTGTTTGGCCAATTGATTTCTGATGCTTCCCCAAAGCCGTGACTGCTGCTAGGAAGGATGGCAAAGTTAAGAACCCTGGCACACAAGCACAGCTATTGCCTGTTTGGCCAGGCAGGTCTCACCCCTGCCTCGGAGAGCAGCTTAGAGGGGAGCAGCCCCACATGAGGCCGGGCGGACTGAGCCAGCACCCATGCGTGCACAAGGGCCCAGGCCAACATGACTTCTGCATTTCCCTGCTTTGATCTCAGTTTTATCAGTCTGTTTTTCAGGTGTCTCACTATTCCCTTCAGATAAAACTTCTCTTGCTTAATTCAAAATATAATCAAATTCTATAGAAGAAGGAGAGAAATAATTTTTGCTCTGCTAATGCAGTGCCAGGTTTTAATTCTTTCCCATACATCTTCATTTATTAAAGGCCTTTTTGTTTCCGAGGCAGAAGATATTCCTGGCTGAATTCATAAATCAAGTCAGGATAAGTGGCTGATAAAATCCACAAGCACTTACACACTGATGCCAGTGAAACAGCCCTGTCGCTCCCTCCAAGCTGGGTTTTCAGGCATCATCTGGCCAGCCACACGCTGCCCTCTCCAGATGACTCCCATGGATGCTGAGCTGTCTGTGGTTTCACTGCTGGGTGTTTACGCCAAAAACCATAGCAAAATTCAGGGGTCTGCAAATTCAGCTCCTACTTGTGAACATCTAGAACCACATTAACACCATCTTCAACAGCCAAGTGCTCGCTCTGGCAATGCCAGCGGGGAGGTATTGCCTTCCCCACCCCAAATTGTGCCCAGATGCTGCAAGCCCCCTGTCTTGGCAGAGGCCAGAGAAAGGCATCAAAGAAAACAGGAGGGACAGGCTGTTTGGGGGAGTCCTGGGAGAGACCAGTGCAAATGAGGTTTGGGTGGCACAACCTGGGACAAGGTAGGAGGCAGCAGCAGGGACTGGGAAAAAAATTCAACACGGGCACCTATTCTCCCTACAGAGCAGCAAAACCCAGGATCATGAGGCAGAGCATGGGAGAAAGAATTTTGGGCCGGGTTGGAGGGAAGCACTGCAGGAGGAGCAGATAAGCAAAACCAGGCTCATACCAGGGGGAATGCTGGAGTAAGGGGGACACATCCCAAAATGACAGCTGATTTGCACCCCATGATTCAAATCCTGAAGTCCGCAAATGTCCTCATGAGGAGGTGGGAGTTGTTAAAATGTTGGCTCCCACACCACCGCCCCAGCTCTCGCAAATCTCTATGGAAAATAGCACCCTCGCTATTGAGTTGTGAGGCAGAGGGCTTTAGTCATTTTTGTTTTGTTACCTAGGATCTCAAGACATGCCTCATCATAAACGATGCACATACAGAATGAGCTGACGGAAGGTTACTGATGTTAATCACAAGCTGTGCAGAGACAGAGGAGGAAGAGATGAAAACCTGAAGTGCGTACAAGCCGCAGGAGTCCTCAGAACTGCCTGTCTCACTGCCATCCCCCATCCCTCATCCCATGCTCTCTCATTGACACCTTTTTCAGGTAAAGACCAAATGCTTTTTTATGTTGGCTAAGTGCAGAAATACAGCAGCATCGCTCTGCTCTCCTGGGGTGCCCTGCTTCTTCCATCACCTACTGCTTTGGGGCCCCGCTCTGCCTTTGTGCAGCTCCTAGCACAAAGGAGCTGGGTGCACAGGCACTACAGCAATGAGCAGGCTCAGTACGAGCTGGCTTTTCACTAAAATTAGTGAAAAAGAGTGCTGTAAATCAGTAGTTAAACCAATATTGACCAGAGATGTAAGATTGCTGTCATGGGGCAGCCAAGCTGGATTTACATGGCTGTACTGGCATGACGGCTAATTTAGGCTTTAGATAGGGTGGTACAATGATGCCATACCAGTTCACACCTCTGTCTTTTCCTGTTACACCTCCTCCTGGGTGCAGTCATGTTGTCTCTGTGGGCTGAAGTCTCATGGGATAGCCACATCTGTGTTTACCTGTTTAGATGGATTTGGCACCCAAGTTAGTGCCAGACCATGAGTCCTCCAAGTCTCAAGACCAAAAAACTTTCCTAAAATTCCTGTGATCAATTCCCTTCATTGACCTCAGGGCCAAATGCTCCTTTCTTCAAAGTCTAAGATAGTTTTCCTGCTGCTCTTGATTTGGACGGACACAACCTGAGGACAGAGCTTAATTCACCACGCACTCACTGCACCGCCTTTGATTGTTCAGCCAAACTCTAGTGCCTGATCAAAAGGGAGAGAAAACAAGAAAATATTCAGAAGTGGGTTAAAAAAAAACCAGCCCAAAGCCCAAAATAGGGGTAGGGGAAAGA
>NW_009259977.1:1708910-1727076 GCF_000687185.1 Egretta garzetta
AAAGAGGGGCTATCCATCACCATTACCGTGTAACGCAAGAGCTGTGATAGCACTGATTTATCAATTGCTAAATGTAGAGAGTAACATGCACAAAATAAAGCTGTGTGAAACCCATGAGACTGTTTGAGCCCCAGGTGAGTGTTTCAGTAAGAAATCTTTGCTAACGTGTCTGATTTGGGCTGAAATGGGTTAGGGAGGGCTCACCTGAGCCGCTGCAGCAGCAGGGAGCTGCATCACCCCGCTGCCGACCAGAGGCAGGCCAGTGAGGTGGGACTGAGGCCAACTCCTTGGCAGCTGTAAGTGGCCCAAGTGGCTGTTGGGCTGCGGTCCCAGCAGGACAGCCCTGTCGTTCTGCTAATGCAGGTGTGTTCAGAGCAGGCAGACACTTCACATGCCCGCGCTTGGCCACCGGTGAAGGCGAATCAGCCAGGCTCCTGGGAGCAATCTCAGGAGTTGGCAAATAGAGCATTAGCATCTCTGTGGGACCTCTTCTATCAGGTTCTTGGGCTAGATGATGGATTTCATGATTAATAATATGCCCCTTCTCATCATCCTTCAGAGCATAAATCTTGCTCGCAGTGGAGCGAAGGGCTGAAAAGAACAACAGCTGCATATAAATGTCTTTGGGGTGGACAGGGGCATTTCAATGCTGTGGCTCAGCTTGAAATGGTTAATGGTGGCCAAAGAAAAGAAATATGTTCTCTTTTGTTCTGTCATTGGGGGGGAAAGAAAAATTAATAATCTATTTCTGTTCCTAACTGGGCAGCCTTTGGAAGCCTGCTTTAGCAGGTAGTCCTGAAGCCCGGCTCTCAGCTTACCTGACTGCCCCGGGCTTGGATTTTTACAGTCATGTCCCCTGCCTGAGCTTATAGGGGGGGTCCCGACCGCCATCACCCACTGCAGAAAATGGCTAGGTTGGGTCCAAGACCTCTTTTAGTTTTCATCTGGCTGGGAACTAGATCATGGGGGAAAAGGGAAAGGTGTAAAGCCAGGTTTCTTCCCAGTATTGAACTGGTTGCAGTTGGATCTGAACGCACTTCTTCCTTGGTTTCAACAGTTGAAAATATCTACAAGAACCTTCCCTTTATCCCAGAACACCCTTCATCCATCACTGTAGACATGGCCCTGCTTGTTGCTGCCATCCCTTTAATTTTGTGAGCCCTTTTGTCCCTTGTTGAGTTATGCATAATTGCTTTGGTTAGAAGCATCAGCTGGCGGAAGTCACCCAGCCAGAGATGGACCTCCAGGTCTCAGTTGTCTCACACCCCTCAAACCAAGCTTCCCTCTCTTAATTGTTTCCTTAATGGTTTAATTCATTAAAGGGATGACCTAATTGCAAGTAATGTTTATTCACTGTCACCCTTCTGCCAAATGAAAAGAGACAGCCATTGATCACACCCGGTACCTTTGGCCTTCACTGAAATACCTGAAAGGCAAAGAGGTCGTAGTAGCAGGGAAAGGTCCCTGCCATTAGTTAAAAGGCTTCAGCTTTGCTATGTGAGTTGTGAGATACTTACAGCTTCTTGACATCTAAAGAGTCGTTATCCACTGTCAGCTTCTGTTTTCCTGATTGTCACCTCAGTGCCGCAATTGGGGATGATTTGGAGCTGTCGTAACTCACTGAAAGGCACCAAAGCAAGGCTGGGGCCAAGCTGATCTCTGCTTCTCTTCCTTCCCAGCACACTCCTGATCCCTTGAAGGTAAGAGACACTGCCCACATGAAGAAAACATCACCTTCCTGCTCCTGGGCTGCAGTGCAAGATCCATCTTGCTCCTTGGTGAGTGCATTACAGCAGCTCCTGCTGTTTGCAGCTGCCAGTGAAGTTTCTGCAAGCCCTGCCTTGAAGTCTAGCCTCAGAGCAAGACTCTACCCTTTCAGCTTATACTCTTTTTTCCTCCCTGTGTTTTACAACCTTAAGGAGAGAAAGTGCATCAGGCAGCCAGCAAAACTCTGGATGTAGGGGTACAAGCCATCGTGTATCTTTTGCAGTATCGCATCGCCTCCAGCTCAGTCCACAAAGATTTGGGCTTATAGCACCAGCAATTCCAGAGTTGGCCCCATAGCAACAGTCATGTTGCACCAAGCAAGATGGTGTGGGCACTCTTCTTGCACATGGGGACTTGTCCAAAGCAGAGGGTTGGGTTGCATCCAGAGAAGTGGCACACAGCCTTTTCAGCTGCCATACCACAGCAAACCACACTAACAGCAGGGAGGATGATACTCACTGTGGACCAGGAGAGCTGGTCACGCTTTGCTTCAAGTGACACCCCAAGGACCATTGGCTTGGGCAGAGTGACTCTGGACTGTCTCAAAGGCATGAGAAAGCACAGACTAACTCGGTTGCTTTGGCCTCCTGTGATAAGGAGCAGCCCATGTTTTTCTGGCATGCCTGGGTTGAGGTGGAGATAAATCAGTCTGGCCGAGAACCTGCTGCGTCCTCTGCTCAATCTATTTAACCAGAGACTCTGCTCTCAACCAAATTAGGAGCATGCCTAATTTTTTTAATTTATATAAAGAGAATTTGGCAAAAACAGTTCCCTGCCTTTTTAATGTTATTTTAGCAACAGAGATGACATATTTTTTATAGCTCACGCTGCTGCTTTGTAATCCTTTCTGTATTTTCACAGCACAGCCAGTCATTTATTTGCCAGTCATTAGCAACCGGCAGAGAATAAAATCAGTCAATACTATTTAGATAAGGCCTGGTTGGTTATAAAGCACTGGCAGGGTCCTTCCACTGGCTGTGCTTTGAAATTCGTCATCAGTACAACCTGGCAGGCGCAGGTTGATAACTCACCCACTGAAGGTCTCTGGTACTATGGCCCTGGTGGTGAGGGTTATCTTGCTCCGACAGACGGGATGGTAGCAAATCTCCAAAGAGGCTGCTGACGAGCAAAACCTGCACTGATGTTGGATGCCAAACCTCTTCTAAAGGCCCAAAGTGCCTGGCTATACTGGCGATTTGCGGGGAGAAAGACAGGAAGGATTCATTTTGCTTTTTAATTTTAATTCAGTGAAGCATAGGGGTTTTGAGGAGGTCTGGAATGCCTCGACGCGCAAAGCACAGCAGCACCCTGCTCACGTAGGTCTGCCTGGAGGGCAGGAAATACGCCCGTGGCGCAGAGATGGGGAGGGAAATTGCGGACTAGGCTGGCTGCGATCGAACACGGACCACGACAGATAAGAGGGAGCATATATCAAAGGCAAGTCTGACTATGGAAGGCCTGAGACAGGCTCTGACAGCCTGGATTTCAGTCTTGTTTCAGCATTCAGGATGTTAAAGACCCTATTTCATGCTGTATGTTGAAATGCTCCTTCATGTGCTTCAGAGATGTGATTTCCCAAGGCTTTATCCAGATTTCATTCCTCCTCTTCTGTCACTGTGTACAAATTACCTGCATTTTCTCCATAAAGCGAGAATATTATTTCTAGCCTACACCGCACGCACATCTACAACCCCTAAGTGCTGGCAAAAGTTACCTGACTCATATACCATTTGCCTAATCGCTCTTGTGGCTGTCAAGTATTGCACACAGCTGGTGTATCTGACACTGAATACTTACCCAGGTTTCATGGGGTTATTTCTTGGCATGGCTTAGCATCATCATCCTGGCTGTGCCACTGACGGATGGTGCCTTAACATGTTGGATGGTCCATCAAGGCCCAGTTTCTGTGATCTGTTCAGTCCTCTTTGCCCCAAGAGAGCCAGACTGAAACCTAATTTTCTTTGAAGTGGTCCCTTTTGGAGAAGGTAATGACAAGCAGGCTCACAAGTACCCAGAGCAAGCTGCCAGCTTTCTGAAGATGCATTGTCGAGAGAGCCACCTGATTGTCCATCTAGCACAGCTTCCACCAGCAGAACCCCCACCTGAATAAGGGAAAGGAGACTTCTGTCAAAGAGACACAAAATCAATGCACCAGAACTTACCCTTTTCATCAAAAGTGACTATTCCTGTGAGACTTGGACAAAACTGATGTAAGCTCCATGGTGCTGGTACCAAACATGCACTTTGTGACGGGACTTTCAAGTCTCACTGCCATGTAGGTGTGAGAAAGGAAGCACTGGGGTAGTTTTACGAGTGGAAAACTTTGGGAATCACAGCCTACCTCACATCAAACATAGTTGTAAGGTTAAAATCAGGAACTGAACCAAGATCTGTGGAGTCCTGAGATGACACCGTAAGCACAAGCCCATCTTCTCTTCACAGAGTGTGCATGACAGGACAGAGTCATCCCTTCCTCATTAGTTCCCCTGTTTTTATGGGAATATATTACATTACATTAAATGTGTTTGCAAAACAAGAATTCCTTCTGAAATGCACATTTATTCATTCACTGGAGCGTGACCATTACTGTCGGCTTAGTAAATAAAATTAGTTTTGATTCTTTTTAAATTAGAAAACAAATCAGTCATTAGCCTAATGGAAAGCTTTTTCCAATTTCATGGGTACATGCTGCACACATTTCTAAAATGTTTTATTTTTTTATGGCAAATTAATAGAAGCCAAGTCCTGCTGCCCTGCTGTAAATCAAGAGAGGAATCAGAAAGAGATTCAGACCCCTCTGAGCTTTCCTGCATTCTGGTGCCACTCTTTCTTGCAAGGAGTTAATCTTCAATGCTTTATCAAGACCGGTTGCCTTTGTAATCAAGAGAAAGAGGATACCTGGATTGATCAGCGGATAGACCGTGCTTTTCAGCATCCTTTGTGTCTTTCTGATCGTCACTTGTGGTCAGGGCATCAAACGGGCTATTGAAAAAAATGGGTGATTAGCAAGGTGTAACCCTTCATCATGGACTGCAACTTTGATTTCACACTCAAATCAGCACTGAGTTGCCCCATTTCTCTTCAATCCTGATGTAGGAGTAAGCTCCAGGGCTATCTTGGACATGCCAGCGGAGCAGCCCTGATGTCCCCGGGGGCTGAGGCCTCTGTGTCCCCCAGGGGACAATGCTGCCACCCTGGAGATGAGCTGGGGGCTGAGATAACAGCCTCTGGCTGAGAGGCAGCCTCGGGCAGGTGAGAGACCTAAGAGTTACCATCATAACAACAGCCAGATTACTTGAAAAAAAGACTTTTTAAGACCCAGAATGTATGCAAACAATTTGGGGGTTTGGTTCATTCAATGCATAAATTGTATACTTTGTCCAGAATGTTTTACCAGAGGGATGTGAAGGCAATCTCTGTAGCATAAGCCTGAAGACCACGGTAGATGATTAGCACACGGTAACTCTACACAGTGCACATTGACCTGGCTTTGGGTCAGAGAAAACAACAGATATTTGGCTCAGTACACAAAGAGCTTATAGTTTGCACTAAAACTTCCTCTGTGGTAAAAGACGATTCTTTTGTTAGCAGAATATTAATGTTTATAAAGCGTCTTGGCATGAAATGCTCTTGGCTTTTCTTTCCAGCATGTTATAAAATCATTACAGAAAGAAAAACAGAGTATCCGTAATACACCAGATTATTGTTACCCTGGTGTGTCCTGATACTGCACCAGATTAACGTGACGGAGCAATAGAACTCCGCGTCTTCATTTATCACGCCTCTTTAGCTCTCTCCCATGCTCAGAGAGGTTTGAAATGAATATTAGCTTTTTCCCTGAAGAGAAAATAAGAAGTTACCCAGAAATCATTGATACTTCAACTCTGCCAATTTTTACTCAAGTGTTGGTCTTGTGAGTATTCTTCAGTTCTTCTGTGTTCTCACCTAATCCACTGAGGAGGCTTTTTATTTTCTTTGGTTTTGGAGTTTATTCTTCCATCTGCCTCTCGTTATATTGCTTAATCTCTAGGTGCATGACTTCTTTTAGCAAGGTGGGTTTATTTTTGTGTTAAAGTAACACTCACACAGTCCCTGCAGGTCTGATATGCCTCAGCCTGAAAGATGTCTAAAAGGGGTGTCTGATCCTGGGAGGCAATGTCTGGAGGGACATTTTGGGCTTGTCATCTACCCTCTGCCCTCAAACCATCACTCTGAGTCTGCAGATGGTTTTGTCCAACTCCAAATTCCTCCGTCTCTATTCCGAGCAGTCTTCTGGCAAACCAATATCCACCTCACAACCTCCCTACATCATACGCGAGGCTCTGCCCCACCTATAAACTTATTTTAAAATATAAAAAGCTAAGTCTGAGACTGTTGCTCCTTGCTCATTTTAATTCTGGTGGTGGTGCTGCCAGTTCCAAGAGCGTCAAAGGTTTCCGTCGGACTGCTGGTTTCAAGGCTGTTGGGGACACTTGCTTCAAGTTTATACCAAATCATTCATAATCCCCATGTGAAATGATCTCTCCTAAAAATGAAGACTGAGATATCCAAGCAGCCCTTCTCTCAGGCAGCCTCAGGAAAATGCTGGTGAAGACCGGCAGCAACAACACCCTTCCCCTCTGCTTCCCGATGCTTTGCCTGTCTCCAGGCCTGCCAGCTCTGATTTTTGTGGAGCTCCAAGCACATTGGTAGGAGACAGCAAATCATAAGTTTTTTTTTATTTTGGGATTTTCAGCTATTCCCTGCTCATAACCATGTCTTGCTACTTCCATAGCAAATACTGACCTAGCACATAGCTGGTGAGAGCAACCAGCCTCACTCAGCTTTGCTGCTACTGTGAAAACCCCTCTGGTTTCTGCATTCTGCTAATTTTCCCTGCACCTAAGAGCTCAGCTGCTCCAGAGGATCAGGCTGGTGACTGGCGATGGCATAGATGTGCTCAGCAACACACTTTGACTCAAATTCTGCATCCCTGCACTTCTGCAAAGCAAGCTACCAATGCTGCGCACACAGGACACCCTTCCTCCGTGAGAGCATTAATTATTACTGCCACTTGCAAAGTGATCAGTGAACTAAAATGGGCTTTTCTAATTCTGTCACTGGAGAAGAACTTCTGGCTAATCAACTGGAGGCAGATGGAGTCAGCAGAGATGACATAAAGGCCTGCGCTAATCACTCTGTGTGTCTCAAGAACTAATAAGAGAGTTGATTTATGCCTGGAACAGCCTGATAATTCTGGAAATAATGGATATTGCATGACTTAATTAATCAATGTAAACCTGGTTGTGCTGTGATTTCAAATTAATGGCTGTGGTATAGCGCAGGTGTATGGAAGGTGGGCTACAGCCTGCTACTGCAAGAAGCCTGAACGTACCTACTAATGGCCCAAGCCAGGGACCAGGCTCTGGGAACATCAGGCAATTGTCTCTTATTGTATCTGGTGAGTTCTTGTGCTCTTGTGCTTGGGTAATGTGAGTGTGGCCATGTATGATGGCACAAAGAAGGGAAATGGTGCATATATACACAACCATAGTGGGCGGGAGGAAGAACTTAGGAATCGGTCCATCCTATGAGTTCATGTGAAATAGTTGCATCAGGAGTAAGTAGTTTATATTTATAACCCTGCCTGGTGTACCTGGTGCTCAGGGCTGAGGGCCACACAGTCAATTCTCTTCTCCACCTGCACAGCTGAAAGAGGATGCCCTTGGTTGGGAGCAGAGGCTCTGTCTACCTGTGGTTACAGGTCCTGTGGCTGGAGTCAGCCTACAGGACAAACCACGTTTTGCTCTGGCTGTTGTCCTGCTTTCTTCATTCTTCACACACAGACCATTGCAGCTCTATGGCCCATCATGGGACCTCCCAGTGGTAACCCCTACCTCTCACCTCAGGCTGATTTTTTGGACATTACACAATTTTTCTGTTTGCATTTCCAGATGCACAACTTTTTCCTGGACTAGCCTGGGAGAATGGGCAGGTTTCTGTTTTCACCCTCCCAGGATCTTGTTTTCATTCTTCCACTGTGGTTGTTGTAGTGAAGACAGATGTATGGGCTGGTTTTAACCTACACATGGTAGGCCAGAACATATATCACTGAACAGAAACACATGCTTTTCCCAACTAAGACAGATGTCAATTAGAAATATCTTAGGTATGAAGACAAATCCAAAAAGGAACTTGCCTGCTAGGGCTTATGGTAAGATCAGTAGATCCAGAGTCAGTTTTAGCCTATTAAGAAGCCCAGTGACTAGGTCTCTGGGTAAGGATTTAAACCTTCTCCTCCTGCAGAGCATGTTAAGAAGTATTTGTGTACTATAGTGCCACATGTTTTAACAGATTAGACCTGCTTTTAGCACCTTATGGCACAGGTGAGCCAACACGCGAGTAGATTTGGAACGGTCCATGTCAGGACATGGTTTGGACCGGGAACTACAAGAAGGGCAGTTAAGAGAAGCAACAGGTCTCCACTCCCAGCCGTTCTGAAGGCCTCTGTCAAAAGGACTCATGGAAATGAGCTGCTGTGGACTAGCTGATAACGGTAACTTGGATTTGAACCGACATCTCCAGGCTCCTCTTCTGAACTTGCTGAGCCTTTGCAAAGCTACAAGGGGGAGAGGACTGCAACCTGGGTCTCATTTTGGAAGGCTGCCAGCCCCAAAATCTTCAGTAATTTCAACACAGGGCCTCTCACTCTAATCACTCTTGTCTGCTCTCCTCTGGGTTTCACTCCAGGGGGAACCATGTCAGCATCATGCTCTGTTTAGAGTTATTTGAATAATCTGCCTTGCTTGTACAAATGCCAGGCTGATATTTATTGCTGGTGCCAGGGCTCAGCCACATCCCTTAGAGACGCTATAGAAGGTCACCAAAGGTTGGAAGGACAGCTGAGATGCCCTCTCCTTTTGTATCGCCTGCCCTGCTTGCCATTATAAAAAAAAAAAATTCCTTACAAAAGGACTGGTTGATCTGTGTGGGTGGCAGTGGCAGTCAAAAGCAATTTTTAAAGAGAGTAAATAGTTTCTGCCTGGATTAGAAGAAACATCTAATTTGCTTTCTTCCTTTTTGTGTATGAAGAGTCCTCACTCTACAGTGCAAGTAGCTTCTATCAGATGTGAGGCAGGAATCAGGTCTGGGTGCTGTTCCCTGCTCCCCCCATCCTGCTATATGGTCTCACATCAGTCATTTGATCTCACTTTATCTCCTGAGCTCCCAAGCACCATGAGGCACAGTCACTTTCCTTTTGGTGTCTGAGCAGGACAGAGCCGCATGGGTCTCTGTACCTGGTCCTACCATACTAAACTATATTGCAACCCCAAGGATTTAAGCATCACTCAGCTGTATCTTTTCTGTGCAGTGCCTGACAGTGCTTGATGAAGCCATGAAATGGAGAGTCAGAAGGGGATTGAACTTGTTTTAATTTCTGAAAATACAGCTTATATTCATGTCCATACTTACATCCAGAGCCAATAATTATACACAACAGCTTTCCAGGACTTCACAATCATCGTCACTTACATAATAATAAAATGGTTACATTACATTTCATATGCAGTTTGGTTTAGGATGTGAAAGTGTTATGAATACATTGAATCCTTTCAACAATGTTTTCCTAGTCTTGTTTTTATTCTCTTACTGTCTTTGAAAGATTCCCGAATATTATGAATCTCTTCTGTGGGTTAATGACAGTAAAACAATGTAAATGGAGTACACAGCACTCTGTAACCATGGCTCATAGACAGTTTCAAGATCAGTGCTGTGGCCTTTTTTGTATGAAACCTCCTCTTAAGAAATAGTGTTTTTCTTTTAAGAGATCCCCTTGAAGACTTCCAAAGATATTATCTGAGCTGTTTTCTGCTTTGAGCTGTTCCCAACAGTGCAAAGCAGCCATAAACTCAGCTTAACAAGGTAGTTAAAACAGGTTTAGTGTTGTTTTGCATCACTAGAGCAGTACAAAGCCAGCAGTGGGTACCAGTAAATCAGTTCTCTAGAGTACAGAAAGTGGTAACACACGTCTGACTTAACTAAAACTCCGTAAGAGCTTCACACAGCCCAGTATAGCCCATAACACTTTTAGCTGGGAAAGGGAGGGGAGTGAAGTCTATGTACATTTATTTGAGCTTATGGGTCTCCAGATTTTAGCTTTCCCATGAATTAATCTCTCCTTTAAGCCCCCAAGTTCTCCAGGTCTACAAGTGCTTTGCAGTACCAAACCATGCCCTCAGACCTTGCTAGTCTGCATATGTCCATTGAATTCGATATTTCTCTGGGTTAACATTGATTCCTGCAAGCGGCTGCTGTTCTCTTGCCTGTGTTCAATAGGATCACCATCCTCTACACCATTGCCCTTTCGGAGGCGAAGGACTTTCTGAAAACTCTGCTTGAAGTTGTCAGAAAGAAATCCATAAAGAATGGGGTTGGCACAGCTGTTTGCATAGGACAGGACCACCACAAAGAAGTACACTCCTACCAACACAGGGTCTTCTGGCAGTATAAATATCAAATTGACAATGTTCATCATGTAAAATGGGAGCCAGCAAAACACAAAGACCACCACAATGATCACCACCATCCTGGTCACCTTCCTCTCTGATCTCCGGCGCCTCGTAGACCCAACTCGGATCCCCGAAGATTTGACTTTAATCACTATCAGCAAGTAGCAGAGACAGATCACCAACAAAGGACCGAAAAACCCAAGGACCGATGTGTAAATGATGAACGCTGCTGACCAGATGTTGACAGGCTCTGGCCAGTTCATGTTGCAGGTGTGAAAGTCTTCCTGCACATCTGAAAAGATGATGACTGGAAGCACCACCAAGAACGAGAATGTCCAGACGGTCATGCTGATGAGCTTGGCCACCCTGGGACGTCTCCACTTGGTTGATTTAATGGGATGAACTACTGCCAGGTAGCGGTCCATGCTCATCACAGTCAAACAAAAAATACTAGTGAATTGGTTAATACCATCTACAGTCATAACCAGCCTGCACAAAAAGGAGCCAAAAGGCCAATAGGAGATGGCATTCTGGGTGGCCAGGAAGGGCAGGCCCAGCATGAAGAGTACGTCGGCAACAGCTAAATTCAGGATGTATATGTTGGTGACGGTTTTCATCTTGGCATAGCGCAAAACCACATAAATGACTAATGTGTTGCCGCTGAGTCCGACTGTACATACAAGGAGGTAACAGATGGGAATCAGGACTTTGTGGATGTATTTGAATGAGGGCTGCTCTGAGAGCGTCCCATTCTCTGTCACGTTTGTCAGCAGTGAGGAATTCACATCGCTGGAACCAGCTTCTGTGCTAAAAGTGTTGGGAAAGTATAAAGGATCCATAGCTTTTACTCCCCAGTTTTTCCTTTCAAGGCTAAGAGAGGTTAAACTTCATGGGCATCTTGTTCCTAGAAAGAAAAAAAAAGGGGGGAAGAAAAAGAGAGAAAGAAAGAGTGAATTCAAAGTAGACTAAGCTTTACACATCATTTAATTTTCTACCTATAGTCAGAATTTGTGTTTGAATTATGCAGTTAGTACATGTGATGAGATCAACGCCTGAACAAAGGAATTGCACAATGAGAGCGCCCAAGGGCTCATCCCAGTAGATGCTGGTAGCTGTTTCATTTTCACAAGCTCCGTATAGTGGCGTCAGGGCTGGATGTAACTGTGAAGATGGGAGGCTGTAGGGCAGTACTACAGCATGCATCCCACCAGGAAAGGCAAGCAAGAGGAGGGAGGGTGATGGCCATCACACTCGATGGTCAGAGGCAGGAGCTTTCCTGCAATGAAAGAGTCTGCATGTCCCAGCACGTGGGCTGTTCAGGTCCAAAGCCTGCTGGTAACAAAGCCAGTCCTTCCTCTGTTGATGAGAAATGTTAATTCTCGCTCACCTCCTGTGCCACTTGGCAAGCAAGCTTTACTGTTGGACCATCTCACTCTCCGTAACCTGTCATACACACATTTTCCTTTTGTGAAATCAAGGAAAAGAGGGGATAATACCCTCTGCTTCCCAACTTGCACAAAAATACACAAATCCAGAGCCCACCTTTCCTCCTCATTTTCTGTCTAAAAACTGATACAGAAAATGCTAGAAGATAATTTTGAAATACTCTGATCAAACAGAGCATTCAAATCAGACTGAAAGCAGAGCCTTGGCATTAGTGTCGAAAGCTTTAAAGTCCAATTTGGTGCAATTCTGCTGTCACTTAGCAGAGGGTGCCTGGAGAGGCTCAGGGACTGACTCAGCCCCACCTCACTCCTGTGCAAGCTCTGGGCACTTTCAGAATCCAGACCCAAAGACAGTTCCTGGCTCTTCCTAGCTGAAGCTCCACTGTGATGCTTCACAGGTCTCCCTGTTTACATAGAAACAGGCTCAGTCTGATATATTCAAATGCCACTTACTGCCTGGCAGAACCAATTGAGAACCTCCAGGGAACATCAGCAGCTGTGTAGGTGGAGAAACAAAACCCTCCATAACAACCGACAAACCCCTGGAAAAAACCTCAGTGAACTCCAAGATGGAAAGGATCGTGTCTGAGAACACTTTTTGGTCAGGTCAGGCCATGTGCACGCAGATGTGAGGACTGCAATGGAAAGGAACAAGCTGTTTCTTTTCCATCTCTCAACACTGTTCTTCTGCCAGTGTTTCTGAATCCCTCTCCTCTCACCTTGAAGTGTGCTTTTTGCCTAAGAAACACCTTTCTTCTGCAAGAAATCCAAAATGCAGTGGGCAGCTGAACAGATTTGGTGGTAGAATATGTTTTATTAGACAATCTGAAAAGGGTTGAAAATTTCCAACGTAAATATTTTTTCATTCTTTGTCTGAACATGGTCTAAGTAGGTGTTTATAAAGCTTTCCACTACAAAGAAGTCAAGTATCTGCTATAAAAGAGTGGAGATTCAAAACACCAATCTGGCCCAGGATGTCTCCCAAGTCTGGCCAGCAGACAATGGTGAAGGTGCTCAAGGAGGATGTGCCCAGCAACTTTTGTTCCCATAGCCTGATGGTTGGGTTTCCATAATAATCTGGGGGCCTGAATCTGGATTCAAAAACACCCGGCCCACATTGCACCCACACCCTTCAAGCAAAAGCAGAATTCAGTATCACGTAAGCATGCAAGACACTTCTTGTCTCCAAGAGGAATGCAAACACCTCTACGGGCTGGTTACTGTGCTTTCTCTTTGGGTGAGAAAAACTGCAGTGGGTGAGAGTAGAAGTCCCTCCAGCTACCAGTAGTAATCATAAATACACTGTTCTGATTTGGAAATGTGCAGATGGGAAGTAGGTGTCTCACATGCAACTCCATGGCTGGGAGGAGATGTACCAGAGAAATCAGAAATCCAGGGTGGCGGGGACAGTAAAGCTGAGAGAGCTGCCAAAGCTCAGACAAAGGCTGGCTTGAAGATGAAGATGAGAAAGGAGCAGGGAGGATCTGCAGGTTCTGTGTATGCTACCGTGGTGTTTGGGGTTTAGGCACTGCAGCCACGGGCTCCCTGCAGGAGTCATTGCGGTCCCTGAGAGCACCCTGCCGGGAGAGGTCAGCTCAGACCGTGCTCCTTGCGAATTAAATAGGACTAAACTTACTGCTTGTCTGAGAAAAGGCAAACTCCAGTTCTGGCAAAAGAATGGACTTCCAAATTCTGTTCTGACACTAATTTTAAATTCTAATGTTGTACTAAAACTTAGATTATTTGTGGGGGAAATCTGGGAGAAGCCAAAGCAGCACCACTCTGCTCTTGGGCTGCGAGAGTTTTCATCTTTGGAAGATTGCATTTTCTTGCAACCCAGATGCTGTGTGGCCCAGATGGTTAGCCCGTATCTGTGGAGGGTATCATACAAAGGAAATGGATGGTGGGGTGGGGCAGTTGGTGTTTATAAACTCGTATTCATGGAACTGCATCTTTGGGACCAAGTATGGTGCTGATATTGGGAAGGCACTTCTCCCCAGGCTAGCTCAGCAATACACAGGCTGGGCCAAAAAGCAAAATTTTTGTTCTGGGACTGCAAAAATAGGAGGACAGTAAAAAGAACCAGTGCTGCCACTCAGCAGGGGAAGGTCAGGAAATGCAGTCATGTGTGATTCTCATCCTAGTGCTACAAAAAATGAGGATGGATATCTTCCTTCTGAAATTACCTCCTTTTTCCCCACAGCACATATCCTTGAAATTGTTGACTAAAATCACACAGTAAGTTGTTCAAGCCTGCTGCTCCTCCCACTGCATCTAGAGTTCAAACCTTGGGAGAAGCACCGAGGAAGAAGAGTTCCTTTATGGGGGTAACCTGCTGCACAGAATCCCTGCTTGCCAAGGGCCTCAGGTTCTTTGAGCCATCCATTGCTAGCATTCCTGATGAACCCAAAGGTTTTTCTTGGGGGACCTTTGGGTGCTTTCCATGCAGGGGGACAGCTCTCCCAGCCTCCTTCCACAGCAACTGCAGTGTTCTCCTCCCGCCGCTGTGCTGTCCCCAGGGGTCAGTGGTACCTCAGCACTTTGTCACTCTGCTGCTTTAGGATTTTGGGGCTCTTCTTTCAGTTTTGTGTGAACACTGAGCTTTATGCTCAGTTTTTTGTTCCATTTGATGGATTTTGAACCTTTCCCTTCAATAGCAGGTGGATTTAGAAGAAAATGCTTTTGCTAAGGCTCTCATGGAAAGTCTTTAGTCGCTTCATTTGGTGACAGTCTGCAGGTTGGCAGCATCAGCAAGGATCTGCCGTCATCTGAGTGTTTGCCTTGTAGCCATTGGTATTTTGGGATTCCTTATGGCATGGCAACAACAAAAAAACCTGCACAGCTGCAAAAGCATGTTTTGCTGGCTGGCTTTGATGAGCATGGAGGATTTTTCCCTCTGTCTCGCTGATAGCTGGCCCCTCACAAGCCCAATTTTGTCTGAACTTATATTGCCACTACAGCAGTTAATGACCATGAACCTCAACAAAGGATGACTAAACATAATTAAGACATGCTGACTGATACCTTATACACTTGTTGTGGTATTCTTAATTAATGGATTAATAAAAATACACCTCTAGGGGACTTTCTCTTATCCAGATTTTTTTCCCTTTGGTGTTTGATCTCCAAGACATCATACTGGTGTACTTCATAAGTTCTGTGCTTTCTGCTTAAAACACACAAACCAAAAAGGACAATGGAGCTAAGAACAGAGATCCAGAGTAACTACAAGTATAAAACCAAATTCTCCTTTCACAGAGCAGTACCCTGTAAAAAAAAAAAAAAATAGGCATCTACTGCAGCTGAACGTATCTGACTGCCTGTGTCCCTGCCGAAGAAAATCAAGAGAAGAAATAGCAGAGATGTTATGGTACAGACCACTCTGCTCAGAAGAAGGTATTTAATTTAGCCTTTGTGAAAACTTCTCTAGCAGGTGTCCTAAGCAAACATGTTTTTGCTGGTCACAAGAGCAGGTATCTGCCAAACAGCACACAGCAGCCCATTCGTGACTGAAGCATCATCCCGACCTAAGGAAGAACAAACCTTAAAACTGTCGAGGCAGATCAAGGTTGAAATTCCTCCTGGCTGTGGTTACAATAGCAAAGCAAAAATAACTCTATAAAGTGCATTGCATCAGAGTCAAAGCTGGGTATAGCTGGGATCAAGAAGGAGTTACATAAAGTAACCTAATTTTATGAGTCAAGATTTGCTCTTGCTGCCTATTTGTCAGTGGAATCATAACTCTTATGCAGCATCAAACATAATTGCTATGAAGAGAATTACGACAACAGAACAGTGGATTACTGCTTCCAGGTGCAGAATAACTAGCAGGAACAGACAAAATGGCAATCCAGACAGATATGCTTTTAAAACAGATGGCCTTGGTAGTAATGGGAAGAAAAGCACCTGGATAAGTACCCAAGAAGTATCTAACAGCAGAACTTCTTGTTTTTTCTCCCCTGTCCCATGGAGTTGGTCACAAGGTGTGAGTGGAGCAATTTGCTGTAATGAAGCGAAGAAAAACTCTCCTGGTCCTTTAGTAAATTTACCCTTTTGGGGATGAATGTTCATCACCCGCTTCTTCAGGTACAACCCATGGGGCCTCATGCTTTGCATTTGCAAGGATTGAGCAGGCAGAGCCAAGGGTTGCTGCTGCAGGAGGGAGAGCGAGCCACTGGGAAGGGGAAGGGGAAGGGGAAGGGGAAGGGGAAAGGGAGAGGGGAAAGGGAAAGGGGAGGGGAAGGGAGGGGGAAGGAAGGGAGGTGGTGGTGGTGTAAAAGTTGGTGTGACCTGGCAGAGCAGCTCTGAAATAACACCAACACCCAGGCAGGGCTCTGGGTGAGGAGGAGGGAAATGCAGCATTGTGGCAAGACACGCTTCAACTTCTTACAGTTATAATGATGTTCTTGTACTAAACCAGTAGCTCACTGGGAGCGTAGAAATCTCATCATTTCATATGCTAAATTCCTGGTTTTCCTCACTCCCTACCATATTCCACTACCTGGTGTAAAAAAGCAAAAGGATTAATTTCAGATGGGAACTTTCCCCTTGTTAAAATCTGCCATTTGATACTGCTCAGGGTGTGTTTCTCACTCCAAAACACTGGAGTGATTGATTTTTCTCTGCAGAAGACATAATAAAACAACTTTCTTGCACTAAATGGGTTTTCTGTTTTGACTAGCTGTATTGGTACTGAACATCGATCAACTGAAGTCCAAGCTGAATAACGTCATGCCACTTTTTGCACTATCAAAATCTTTAGGAACTGTATTTTCAAGTTGGCAACACTTTGTTATCACCCTGCTCAGACCAGCCCAGTGTTTCCTAGAGCACTCTGCAGACATGTTACCGGATAACTTGGTCGTATTTTTGTTTGCAAACAGCCCATAAACTACTTTTGCTTTTGCCAAATATTTGCTAAATACTTGTCTTCCCCAACCACATTTCAGGCTCTGTTATGCTCAGAGGTTAGACGCTTTGGCTGAGCTGGTCCTGTCACACCAACAGCCGTGTAAATCACATAATTCTGGTTTTGCTCCCAGGTCAGTTGGTTTAAGCAACTTCAGCCAGAGGAAAGTGCGGACCCCGACATCTCCGTCCGTACTCACACCTGGGCAGGTGCAGCTGGGGCTGAACTCCAGTTCCTGCACTGGTGCACTGCTGTAACCAGGGGGTTGTACCAAAATGTTTCTCCTCTGTCCCTCTCTCCTCTGCAACCCATTGACATGAACTGATTTCAGGGACGTGACAGATTCTAAGACAGCTCAAGTGGGGAGCACTTAAACTACAGAGCTGTGCTGGCTCCCACGCTGAAGTAGAGCTGCAGAGGGGTCAGGCACTCCCTTTGGCTCAGGTCCCTTTGGCTCAGGGACCCCTCCCAGGAGAGCCCCAGATTGGAAGGGGCTCAGGAACAGCTTCTCTCGCTGCAAGAAGTGGAGCAGCTCTGGGAGAGAAGCCTCGGGGGGGGGGAATCCCAAGGTGTGAGGTCTCTGGCTCGGGCAAACCCCACACCAGCAGCGCAGATGCACGCTGGCCATCGAGCCCCAGTGACAGACTTCCCCAGGAGCTGGGATTGCCACCACGAGCACTAACAGACCGATTCCAGCACCCTAAGGACTGGCTGCCTGGTGTAACCTGCGTCCCTCCTCCCCCGCAGAACTATAAAAAGTCTCTGGTTTACCCCAAGGCAAGCCTGCAAGTTCAGATCACCTGAGCCGGGTTGTTCTTTCCCTGTTCTTCTGTGCAAAGGGCTGTGCAGAGGGAAGAAGCCGTGCCCGGGGCTGCAGTGAACCCAGCGGGACGGGCGGTGCTGGTCCCAGCCCAGCCCGGTGCTGACTCGCAGGGCTCCGCTTTCACCCTGACCCCGGAGCACATCCGACCCCGCGCGTCCCTCCCGGGGTTCATCAGAGAGGAGCATCGTGCGCTCAGCTCTCGCCCCCTCCCCCCCTTCCCGTGCCCCCGTCCCGCCCGGCTGGCAGCACTCAGGGCTCTGCCACCTTTTCGGGTCCCGATGGGGCTCCAGCAGCGCCGAGCGGGTGGCGAGCGCGGCCGTGCCTGCGCATCCCTCCCGCGGATCCTTTCTCCTCCCTTCCAAGCGGCCGCTTTAAAGGAACGCGAAGGATTCTCCGGCTCCCGACACCTCATCCTTCGCCCGGCCGGCGGCTCCTCTCCCCGCCACCCCTCCGCCCTGGACGGGCTCGCTCCGCTCCCCAGCAGCAAAAGCCCCCCGAGAAGGGCGAACCGGGGGTGGCCGCTTGCTTCGCCAACGGGACCAGCGCTCCGGTGCCTCATTCATCCCAGAGAGCCCGCAAAAGCGGGGTGTCGTCTGCAAAGCCCCGGCCGGCCCCGGCCCCATCACTCCTCCCTCGCCACCCATCCCTTTCGGCTCCCCCGGTCCCGCTCGCTGTTCCCTCCCCCCCGGCAAGGGTTACCTGCGGCTCCGGGACTCCGCTCCGCCGGCTGCAG
>NW_009259977.1:1727529-1743712 GCF_000687185.1 Egretta garzetta
CTCCTGCGGGGCGGCCCCCCTCCCCGAGGGCAGGGGACTCACGGCTGCTCCCCGCCAAGTGCAGGCTCCTTCAGGGGCAAGGAGAAGAGGCTCTCATCTTCATCATTTGATGCTCCCGTCCCTGGGCACAGAGCATAAGGGAAGGCTGCGTGACAGGGTTGCTTGCACTCGGCACCCTGCCTCTCCACGGAGAATGGGAGCTCAAATCCCATGCGGGGATGTTTCACTCCAGCTGGCTATGAATCAGGTCCTAAAATTACTAGCTAGCAGAAAGATGCAGGGCTTAATATCATAGAATCATAGAATCACAGAATCGTTGAGGTTGGAAAAGCCCTTTAAGCTCACCAAGCCCAACCATTCCCCTAACCCTGCCATCCCACCACTAAACCCTGGCCCTAAGCACTTCGGCTTCCTGGCTTTTAAATACCCCCCCCAGGATGGGGACTCGACTCCTTCCCTGGGCAGCCCCTTCCAGTGCTTGACAGCCCTTTCAGGGAAGGAATATCCAGGCTGCCAGGCTAAACTCGGTGTTTGTTTTACTCCCGCCTAAACTCCCACTGACTTCACCAGGGTTCTGCTGGGCAGGAAGGGGCTAAAGTATTTTGCCCTTTGAATGCAAGGGGTGAATAAAAGTCAGACGTGGCTCCCCCCTCTGCCCCGCTATTACACAGAGAAACACCCGTACCAAGGTCACCTAAGCCCCTTTGCTCTGCTGCTTGCCTCCCGTGTTCCTAGAGGGGGTGATGAGGGGGTGAGCCAGCCCCTGCCAGGCACTCCTGTTTCCATCAGCATGCACGAGGCACCCTGCTTCCTAATAACGTATATGATCTTAATCCACCGCTGAGGTTTTTCAATTAGAGAGCTGTGACTGAGTCAGATGTGTGAATGCAAAAAAAGAGAAGGAGAAAGCTGCTTTTGGCATGTTGCTTTCTAATTCAATCTGCTGATGTATTTATGGTCATGTATTGCTAAATTGAACTAAGATTCCAGTCTGCTCTTGCCATGACAATGGGGAGAGTCATCTGATAAAAATAGAGTTGGGATGATAAACAGAAAAGAAGAGGAGATTTTGATTACCTTCTTTGAACACATGCCAAGAAAAATGTGATACAGTAGCCCCACTGTGAATATCAGCTTGGATCAAAATAGGACTCATTTAATGAATTTCCCTCATATATTTTATTAGCATTTTATTATCATTTGTGATATAAAAAAAGTTGCCAAGAAAACACAGTAGTCCCTAAGTTTCCCTGAAGAAAACACCACTCTTCTAAATACCTTGCCAAAAGCATTTTTGCCAGCATCTGTGCTATGATAGAGGCAGGATTTTCAAAAGCTCTCAAGGCTTGTCAAGTTCTTTACCCACTCAAGTCAACAGTGACACTCCATTTCAGGGCTGAATGAAGCCAACACAAAGGCTATCTGAGAACACTACCTGTTATCATGCTTTCAATGGTTAACGCCCCTGCTCAGAGACCAAAGATCAGTTATACCAACCATAGAATAAACACGGGAGGAAAAGTAACTCCTGGCACAGAAGCATGGGCACAGATGCCCGGCAGCGCAGGCTGGGCACACGCATGGGACAGGTGATGGCCCAGATTTATTGTGGTGAGGGTCAACGTGCGAGGCAGATGAAACATGTGGAGGACAAAGCACACAACGGTGATGTGACAGTAGTCTTTTTTTTCCTGTATATTCTACTGGATCTGTCCTTTTGTGGCATATAATATTTTATAGATGTCTAATCTATCTATCTTCCACATTTTGTGTAGGGGTTTTAGAGGAGAGAGATCTAATATTGAACTAAAAGCCTCAAACTGCATTATTTTGTTTTGTTCTACTCTTCATGTAAAAACACCTCCCAAATAACCATAACTTGGATACAAGTCTATTTATTTTGCCATTCCTTGTCACATACAGAAATTCAGTGTCATAACCTGATCCCTGAATAGTGCATTTCCTACTGCAATGTTGAATGATGATGGAATTGCTAACGAATGAAATGGTAGTAAAACGTTCTAAAAGGGTGCCTATCTGTACGTGGAGACGACAGCTCCAAGGGAGCAAGACAGGTTGCATGGGAAGCTCCTCCTGTGCTTTTGAAACTGCCTTGTCAAAATTCAGCTGAACTAAAAAGGATGAGTTGTGATCAGTGTTTTTAGAAGAAAGAATTCCTGGGGAACCTATGTCAGCAGCCTCTCCTGTTGAAGCCGGCAGCAAGGAAGAGAGCCCGATTGCCGGTGAGGGAGGAATGGTTAGTGTGTAAACCATCTCAGTGATAGACCTGGGTCCAGGTCTAGCTTGAACTAAGCGGAGGTGTTGAAACTGAGCCCCTGGGGTTGGCTTGCCTCTGATTAGAAGGACTGAAGTAGTGCAAAAGAGATATCTTTCAAACTCAGACAAACAACAAAACTGAGAAGGAGCAGAAGATGTACGGTTTGCTCCTAGTTCGTTTCTAGAGCCATTGCTCTAAAATCTGATTGTGTACTAAGGATTAGATCCAGGACTAGGGTCAAAACCAATGAAACCAGTATGGAAAAGCTGGCAGGTCTGCATGACTTTGTTAGGCTGGAAGTAGACTCCTTGGTGCTTCAAAATCTTCCCAAGTGGTGAAGGAGTACCCTTATTCTAAAAAAGTCAGAGGTGCTGGCAAAGAAGGCAGTATGTTCCTGGTTAAACAGCCAGTTGGGGCTGGGAGACACATCCATTCCTCATCCCCACAAGACTTCCCAAAGTGCAGGATGGCCATGTTGTGAAGATGCCCATCCCTGCAAGCTACAACACTGGGAGTCGTGGTGAGTGAAGCTGCAGCTCCTGTGACCCCATTCTGGCCTTTGCCTGAAGGTTACAGTATGTTTTCCCCTAAGGGTTTTAAATAAATATATATTTTTAAATATATATATAATTTTAAATATATATATATATTTTTAACATTACCAGTTTTGAGAAAAAGGAAATGTATGGAGTAAGAGCTCTAGTGTGTTGCCTTGGAAGAAAATCGTTGAGCTTGCTGGATGAAAGTGGTTGCTCATCATTTGGAGTTTTCAAATCCAGCTGAGATTTGGGTTATCATGTAGTCCTGAGTTATTCATGTTACCATAGAAATATATGGATCCATTTTCTGCCGTTCACTGTTCAAAGCTTCAGACTACACTGGCCACGGATATCTGTCACCCCTCCATCTCATGAGCCCTGGTCATGGCCATGGTGTTGGGTTTCCAATTTTTGCTTCTCCTGGGAGCTCTGCATGCAGCAGGAACTTTTCTTTTTTTTTAATGATTGGCTTGCATTCAGCTCAAACATTTTTGAAGCTCACAGAAAACATGCTTCAGCTCAGCTTCAAACTGGAAGACAGTTACTCTATTCAATTACATTCACAGTTTGGCTGGCTGAAGCCGAATGTTTTCATTTTGCCTGCAAAATACCCTGTGAAAAGCCAGGCAGTGGGAATCGCAGCGAGGTTGGGGTGTTTTTGCTTTTCTTTGTTATTCTCCTTACGAGGAAGAAAAATCAATGCCTTTCAAATCAGTGCATTAAAAATCTCTCAAATGGCCTGTAATTACAGGCCCATCTGTTGTCAAACTGTTGAATCGCCTGCGGCAGAGATGCATGAAGATCTTCCCAGTTGGTCATTACTGAGCAGCCCTGGGTTGCTCCCCACCGTGGTGATGCACCGACAGACCACTCTGCCTCTTGGAAGCCCTTTTGGAGGAGAAAGCATGGGCCAAGGGGCTGGTTTTGCTCATCACTACCTTGACTGAACATTGCTCAGCTATTTGCAACTTGGCTGGAAAAGAAAACTGCTCTTCTTTCAGTGACTTTGCTATCAAATGTTCTCAATAGCCACAGAGCAAACTCATTGCTCCTTCAGCCCTAGATCTAGTGGATGTACTGTTATTAACGCCTTGATTTTTTCCCAGTCCTTCTGATAAAAATCTGTATCTTTACAGAGAGCTTACTCCCCTCTGAATAAACCCACCTACTACTCTCTACAGGCATCAAAGTACGGTTTTCCCAGCACTGGACAAGAATCGCTAATCTTAATATTTAACTGGCAAAAGTCGGCATACACCACTCTGTTTGTACCAGCAGCATCTTGTGGTTTTCAGATGATTTTTCTAGCATTTTAGTTTTTCAATGAGAAGCTCATTTTGCATCAGGAGGACTTCATTGGATGGGATTTTTTTTTTAACCAACCATTACAAGCAGTAAGCCCTTCCTGCCATTGTGATGTGCCTCAATGGCAGGTACTCAAACCGCTTTTCCCTCAGTTCATTGACGATGAAGGGTTTTGTAACCTTCCAGCGCTTGGTTGGAGAGACACATCGGTGTCACGTGGCACCATCCCCCACCATCCCTGTCCCTCCTCCTCTTCCTGTCCTCGGTGCAGCACTCTCCAGCAGCGCGAGTGGTGGTGAGCAGACAGGAATGGTCCTGGAGCTCTAATTCCATAAGCTTTTGGGGGACCACGGTTTTTAAAGATTAAGAATTTATTAAAATAATTTTGCCCACATCCTGCTTTTCTCTGTCATCTTTAACTGGCCTCCTGTAAGAGTGTCTCAGACCAACTGAAGTGATGTTTGCAGAGAATTTCACCATCACGTTGAAATGAAGAGGAAAATGGCAGGGTTCCAGCTGCAAATCAAAACCTTTCCAAAGAGTTGCTGTGTTTCATCAAAGGGATGAAACAGGAAAAACATTTGAGGTGACCAATGGTTAACTGCAGAATCTTTGTAGGAAGGTATTTGTATGTGCACATTTTTTCTGTTTTAAAGCAGTGTACTTCTCTGTATTGTATTTGGAATTGTTTGCATAGATTTTTTCCGATAGGCAATAATAAAACATAATTAGATGCATTTTCATTTAACTAAGGTGCTTTGTTTGCAATGAGATGATGTCCAAGCAGCCCATTTTCTTCAGAATGTGACTTTCTTTTCCTAACTGTGTGCTTCCATCCATTAGGAGCAATGCAAGATGCTGCATTTTGAAAACCAGGTGATTTGCAGACCTGTAGCTCAGATGAAGATATTTCCCTGAATTCTCATCATTTTCTGCATTATGCACTTGGTCCTAGGCAGCACTGCTGTAAAAGGGTCTGTTGCTCTGCATTATGTGGCCATCCTAAACAAGTGATAGGACCACACACAACACACCAGGAGCCCAGAACTGGCACGAAAAGACTGATTTTCCATGAAAATTTCTTGTATTCTGCCAGTGCAATGGACAGACCATCATTATTAATTAGTAGGAGGCATGTAACCCTTTCCAGGTATCTTCTAAGAAAAGTTCACCATAATTCTTCAGAGCTTAGCTGTCCAAAATACATGTCCTGCATAAATGTCCCCTAAGCATGTTGGTGTTGCTGAGGTGCTCAAAAACTGCGATGGATGTTGCACTGGTGCTGGCACTTTCAGAAATCTGCTCTGTGGGCTGAGGACTGGAGCTGGTGAAGTCACCAGGTCTTTTGTGACCTCCGTGGGTGGCTTTTTGTTGTACTGTTGTGACCAGGAAGCGAAGCGACGAGGTGAGTTACTTAATGATTCATTATTCATTTTGTAGTTATGAATGTGAGCAGCAGCCAGCATCTCAAGCCTGCAAACTTGTTTGGTTTTCTGCCAGATTCTTCATTATGCACATGTAAACACAGGCAAATAATTTCATAGAACAGCCTTTATTAAATAAGGGGAGAAACTTTATTAAATAGAAAGCTCCTGAGCTCTAATGACAAATATTTACAAGCTTGGGGACTTGTTGCAGGATTGGAAGGAGTAATAGCAGCAACTTGGTAAAAATCAAGTATTTGGTAAAATACTGCATGTTTTAGGATTCGAATCCAGAACTTGCTGCTCTCTCCAAGGAGAAGGGTAGAAAAATGATCATTGACTTAAAAGTGCTCTCCAGCAAAAAGATGCGGAGTTTAGAAGTAATAGCATTCCCTGGCATCTGATAGAACCGTAAGCAAGTGTTTCCTTCCTGCCATCTGAGAAACGCTCAGAGCTGAATGATAATATTTCTGGTGAGCCAAATAATTTTTTAGAAATTGTTGACTCAGAAAGACTTGAAAGATGTGAGTTGTTTTGGTGCAGGCCAGGAAGGTTTTCACAAACCCTTTGCTCCCTGTGGCAGACAAATCCATGCCTCAGCCAGCCCTACAGTGCAATCTCTCGTTTAGGGCATCACACCCAGGGGAGCAAGGCTATAAGCTCCTTAGAACAAAACCCAAGTCAACGGGGTGTTTTAGTGCTTAACTTGTTGTCACTATAAAATAGAAGCAACAATAAAAGCTTTTCCAAAGAATGGAAATATCTTGGGAAGCAAGAGAAGTTGGGGCATTACAAAAACCTGAGAAAAATCCTGCATCTTTCGTGCTAGAGTTGCATCAAAGATACGTCGAATAGCTCCAATCTGCAGTGTTGACTGTGTGCGCTTCCAGCACACAAAGACCTTCATGTGAGTCATCTCACAGAGAACAAGTGGGGAAAACAACCCAGATGTGTCAATGCTGATCGCTATCCACTTTGTCCAGCGTGGCGATAAAGAGGTGGCCATGCGCTGGCAGAACTGGCCTCCTGCCTTAGGGACAAGTGCCCGTGAGGCTCAGCTGGTATTTTCAACTTTCCTCTCATCTTTGAAACAAAGTTCAGTCCTTGCCAGGAGAGATGGGGTGAAAGACTGTAACCTGCCTTGACCACCTCTGCTCTGAGGCGTTAATTTTGTGAGCTGGTGCATTCCCTACAGTACTGCTTGCAGGTACTTCTACCCACCTGCAGGCGCACACAGAGGGGACATAAAGCACAAGGACCATGTAGACACCCATTTAGATCTCATTCCTGTCCTAAAGCAGCATTTTAGAATGGAATGGAATGGAATGGAATGGAATGGAATGGAATAGAATAGAATAGAACAGAACAGAATAGAATAGAATAGAATAGAATAGAATAGAATAGAATAGAATAGAATAGAATAGAATAGAAATTTCAGTTGGAAGGGACTCACAAGGATCATCTAGTCCCACTGCCTGATCACTCCAGGGCTGGACAAAAGATAAAGCACATTATTAAGGGCATTGCCCAAATACCTCTTAAACCCTGGCAGGCTTGAGGCATCAACCACCTCTCTAGGAAGCCCATTCCAGGGCTTGGCCACCCTCTTAGAAATGAAAGGCTTCCTAAATGTCACGTCTGAACCTCAGTTTTGAATAGTCCTTGTGGAGCTTGGACCATGCGGACTGCCTATGTCCCTTGCATTTGTTTCTCCTGCTCAGACAAGCTGGAAGCAGTCCTTCCCACACCTATAACACCTGCAGTATAATACGATTGAGGCTGTGTTTTCTGCATGTATTCATTTTCATGGCCTCTGCTAGCACTTTAGCCATCTCCTAATGGAAATAACTTGCAGCCTTTGGTCCTGTTAGGAAACTAAGTCTGCAGACAAATTCCCTTCAATTTAGTGCTTTTCTTTTAATGAGAAGCAGATGCAAAAAAAATGAAATATTAAAACCAATCTCTATGCGCATGTGCCAATTTGTGGAACATAATAGCCTCATTATTAAATTCAACAGTAGAATTCGCTTTGGCGCTGAAATGAGCCTGTCTCAATAGCAGGCTCACTATTGCTAGTAAGCGTTTGGTTAATGGGTAGAATATGTCTTCTTGGATTCTTCGTGGACTTTGCATGTCTTGCTGTATGAAGAACAAACATTACACAGGTTTGTTTTTTTTTTATTAGCTATAATGCCTTGTACTTAAAATATTTCAATTTACTAATTTGAAATGCTCTATCAATACTTATTTAATTTCTGTCCCTGGGGGGTATTATACCCATTTTGCTGGCACATCGTGTTCTGCGAAGCCTCCATGGTGAGTTGATAACAATGCTAAAAAAGAAGCACAGGGATCTTTCCTCACACAAAAGCCAGCTCTTTACTGAAAAAAGCTCCAGTCCAGTGACCAACACGTTTCACTTCCATTTTTGTAGTTTTTATGAGACTATGATTTTCGAGACCAGCATTTAGAAAACATTTGTTTGCATTTCATTTACTTCTTATTTACTTCTTTGCAGCCAAAATGTTTCCTTTGTGTTAAATTAGAAAGTCATATTGATTTGTGGTGAGGTTTTGTTTTAATCGTTGAAACAAAGCCCGATCCTTGAAACAAAGCCCTATTCCTGAAGCTCCCATTTCACCTTTTTATTTTCTGTTTCAGGAAATCAAAAATGCTCTCATCAGAGAGACTGGGAGATAAAACTTAGTAGAGATGGGTATATTTGTGTTTCTAATGCCACATTTCAAACCATGACTCAGGCTGGTCAACTTGAAGTGAAATTTCTTTGGAACAACGTACACCCTAACGTATCCAAAACTCCCACTTCTAAAAACAAACAGCCCTGCTGCTATTAATGTACAGGGGAGCAGGGCTTGATCCTGCTTTTCAAAATATTTCTGATTTTTACTTCAGCAGCCTGAAAACACATTTTCTGTCCTCCCGTGCTGATAGCCTGCCTTTGCAGGTGGGTTATGGCATTTGGAAAACCAACCGGGGGAAAGAAAAAAACCAAACTCAGACATGGAAAACAGGACATATACACACCGAAAAATTTGATGGTAGGTGAAGGGCTGATCTTCAACTGGCCAGTCATAATTTCCCCTGAAAAGCAGCGGTCGGGGAGGTGCAATACACTTATTGTGCCAGGATTGTGCCCAGTGTGAAGCACACACCCTGAAAGTGTTTAGTAATCACTCCACCAACTGACCAAGGTTTGAGGTGATTACTAAAAACTTCAGTTAGTGAGCTTTGGTCGAGATGCCTGATCTCATCAGAAGCAGAAGGACATGGCTATGCCATTTATCCTGTACCAAAATTGGAAAGAGCTTGGAGCTTGTCACTTAAACTCGCAGGGTCCAGCTGGCAGCTGGACAGGCTGGGATCTGGGAACCCAGTTCATGGAAATTACTATCTGGAATTGGGATTTGTTCATGACAGAATCATCGGACAATGTTTGCCACGAACAACGTAACATCCCTTTGTTTTAAGACAGCCTGCATGTGCTTCTTGGCTGCTGGCCTTTGTCGTACAAGCCTTACAAGGCTTCAATTCCTGTACACTGGAAATGCTGTATACATGCCAAATAACGTGATTATTAAGGTCATTTGCACTGAAGAGAGTCTTAATGAAAACATGAAGAGCCACAACCTTAAGCCAAATTATGCAGGCTGCAGTAATAAAGAAGTGCAGGCGGAGACACCTTTCAGCCTTCATCCCAGCCTGGATGTGAATGTAACACTTATTATGGCCCTGTCAACGAACGAACAGGCGGCTGTGAGGCTGCAACTCATCTCAGCTCTGCCCTGGGTAATTAAATGGATTTTTAATCTGTATTTGCTCACTGTGGTGTCTCAGGAATATGCTGGAAGTTTAAGCCATGTGTAATTCCTGCTAACTTATGTAGTCACCCGCTACGGAGTCCTTCGAGAGCGAGGCACTCCAGGGCTGAGGCTGGGGTGGAAGGAAGGAATAGAGGGCTGCAACCTGCGGTACACAGAGAAACATGCAGGTTTTATGCTTAAAACCTCTTTCATTTGTACTCTCCCCTCCTGAGAAGGTTTGCTCTCTGTTTTCCATCAGAGAGCCCTGCAGCTGGTGGCAACAGGAGCTTTCACTCGCCCAGGTTGTTTGGTGCTGCCCTTGGGCAGCTGACGGTGAGGGTACACCTCTCCTGCTCCTCACTCCTGGGAGAGACCAGGATAGCCCAGGATAGGTGACCAGTTCTGCTGGAGACGATCCTGCCCCAGGGCAGACGCTGGAAGCTGAGATGATGTCTCCATCAGAGCCTCATCAATCAAAGGTTTAATAACTGGCCTTCTTCCTCCACCGCTAATCCCTACCCAGCAAGTACTGTGTCCTTGCTGAGGTCCAGGTGAAGCTTAACCCCAGTCTGGATACATATAGAATGCTCTGTGATATAGTAGATATTTCATCCATTTATATGATGGGCAGCACCACTTTAGTGCTCAAGGTAGAGCCTTAAACAAGCGTTAAATTGACTTTGTGATGGATGTGAGCCTCCGGAGAAGGGCGTATGATGCCTACGACCTTTTTTAAGGCTTAGCAGCTTTATTTTACTATTTCTCTTCTTCAGCTTCATACTAGTTAAACTTCCCCCTGGCTGCTATGCTTGAGCAGCAAAGTAGCTTTTCCCTTTAACAGAAAAAAAATTGCTCTTGGCAAGTAGGACTTCTTGTCAAATATGTTTAATTTGTGGCTGTAGCATCCTACATAAGAGCATGGAAATTCATAACTTACATAAGAAGTTTGTCGTCTTCTCTGCCCTTGTTTCCGTCTTATTATAGCATTTTATTGAAGAATCCTGGGTTGGTAATTTTACCACTGCTTATCTCTATGCAGTTTCTAACAGATTTTTTTTTCTTCCCTCTGCAGAACAAATGTCAGAAACAAGATGACAGATTTCCCAATGAGATTCACAGGCAGGCAAGGCAACAATTTATTGTAAAATAGTGTTTTCTTTAAATACTTCAGTGTTTGCAACCTTCAGGAGAGTATTTCGTCAGGTGATGGAGGATTTATTATAGTAATTTTACTTACCCATTTTAGTTGACATTCCCACTTTGCATTGATAATCTCTGTGGTTTCTCAAGACCACGTAATCATGATAAACTTCCCGAGTGCTACAGCTTCTGTGAACAACCACTTTCTGTCACTTTTCGGAAGTCAGGTTATGAATGAGGAGGGTATTAATTTCTGTCTCTTTTCCCAGACTTTACACCTAGGCAGCCCCTGCCCTTCTTTATTTTCTGAAGTTGAAGACACAAACTATCTAGAAGCTTTTATGGCTCTCGGTATGTCAGGATTTGAGCATCTTGCAGCCACTGATGTTATTTACATGCGATTCTCTGGGCTTGGCAAAGTGTTCGCCTCTTTGACAGATGGGGAAACAAAGCACAGGGTAAATTAATTGATCTCCCCAAAGTCACACAGGGTTTTTGTGACTTATCACTGGTTTCATATCCTTCTTGGTTAGAAACTGGGGAGAAAATTCCCTGCTATTGCTGTTCATGTATGCAGATGAAATGCAAAGTAAAACAACGCTGAGAATTCTGGAATTATTTTGACTCCAAAGATTTTACAGGCAGAAAGATGTTGGATAGGAAATGGTGTTTTTTTACCAAAATATTTTAAATATGAAGATATTTTGGAGTAATTTCTACTTCGTTGCTCTTTTGACATTTCCCTTCTAATTTTTTGCATATCTGATTTTCAAGTAGCAGGGGAGACACCTCCACTTTCATGAGATCTGAAGCCCAGCCAGAGAGAAAGGGAAGTTCAGGGTCATGTCGTGGAGTGCTTTGCACTTTACCACAGAGGTTCTTTGGCTTTGGAGCCTCTGCTGCGAGCAGGCGGGAAGGATGCAGCCTCTTGGGGCGTAGAGGTGGACAGAAGCTGCCAAGGTCATTTCTTGCTTTCAGCACCAAGCTGTGTGGTTGAGCAAAGAGGAAGGGTAGGAGCAATTGTACTGCCAGCCTCTCCTGGAAGTTATTTTGGTCCCTTGGGATCTTTAGTGGATCCTAGGACTACCCACGCAGCCTCATACAATGAGGTGGGTTATCTGGCCAAGCTCCCCAGCCTCCTCTGCAGCCCTTGGAGATGCAGAAGTTCTCTGACTTCACATCTTGCTCCTCAAGGAAAGGAATCTTTATCTTTGACTAAAATTGTAGTCCAGCACAGGCATTTATTTTGTTTATGCTGACGCACACTACCTGGCAGCTTATCTGCAAAGTGCAGCTGGACAGAGATGTGTGTGGAAGGAGGCAACTGCAAGGGATGGAGGCTTGGGAAACCACTAACGCATGCTTGCAAGATCAAAATTCACATCTCAAACTGCCAAAGAAAATATGTTGCAGGAGAAAAGCATTTCAGGGAAAGATCTTCAGAACAGTTTTTAGCTCAGTTGGCTTGAGTGCACCTCGTAGCTGTCACTTTGCAAACACCCCCCACTACCCTTCAAGGGAGTGGTGGGATCCTGATGGCAGGTTGCTCTAAGGATCCTCCTACAAGGAGGAAGGGTGTCAGTGTCCCCATGCCAGGAAACACTGATGTGCTCCAGAGCCTCCTATTGCTCTTCTGTGCTCACCAAGCAGCAGGAACGTTATGCAATCCGAGGATGTCAGAGCTTCTCCCCTGCTCTTTTGGCTCTGCTGTCCAAAGGGTGGGATTTATTCTCAGAGAGGTGCAACCTGCTCTGCCCAGGGACAGCTAATTGCCAGCCAGGGCCATGCAGGCACATGCTGCATGGTAGCAACCACCGTCTGGCAATCCCACCAGCTTCCACTAATGTCACGAGCTGTCAGTGCTGGGGTCTCCCTCTCAAGCATCGGATCTCTTCAGAGCCAATAGTTTGTCTGGTTCAAGACACACTAAAATGAAAGAATAGGAAAGGGGTTGGAAAAAATCCAAAAGGAATAAAAACCAAGAGGGAATATAAATGATCTTCAGATGCCACATCTGAGCTGGTGTGTTTGAAGATGTGTTTTATGACAAAAAAACCCTCCCTATCAATTATTTTTTCCTGATTTTTTTTTTTTTTCAGATGTAGAAAGAAAAAGAGCTCTGAAAATATTTCTCAGGATTTTCAGCTCTTTCCAGTTCCAGAACAATTGCAGTGTCTCCAAGCTACCACTCATCTTACCGGCTCCCTCTCTCTCCTTTGCTTTTGGGGGTCACACTTTCGATTTGGGAGTTCTTCCTCTACACAGGTAAAATAAGACCACACCTAAGACCAAATGACGTCTGTGTTCCACCTGGAGTCCTTTCTACTATGTCAGGGCAGTGTGCGGCCTCCTTACCTGACACTTAACTGGCTTTCTTCCTCTTGTTGCGTCTCAGATTTATCTTCCTCCTTCTCCATTTTAATTATAGTCTGCATTGGGAGAGTTTTTGCATTGCATCCACTAAGCTGGCAACACAGTCTATTCTAATGTTAACTCAATTTGTTTCATGTCAGATTGCAGATAAACACATGGAAATTCATCCTGAATTTCCAGCTTGCTGGAGGACTGGCAGCGAATACCAGCTGATAGAACAGGCTTGCGTTCACCCTCTCTCCACCTCCAGCAACACCAGATGTTGGACAGCCCCAATTATTATCTGCCTCATTTTCCTTTCTAGCTTTTATTTAGTGTATTGACAAGATGGATTGGATTTGGAGAGGGGCAGGGAGCCAAGCCTGAACCACCAGAAGAAATCCATGAGATCATTCAAGCCCCTGTTCAGCTCCCTGGCCTTTGCTGCTCTCACAGCTGTAACAGCTCAGTGCTGAGTCGATAGCAAAGCAGAAGGAGGGTTTGAACCAAAGGATTCAGGTCTAGGGAGCATGAGATGTTTCAAGGTGCTAAAGGCCAGTATGATTATCTGGACTGCAGCAACACAAAGCAAGGAGTTTCCCCAGGCAAGTCCAGCCATCCAGTCTCGATTTAAAGCTGTCTGCTGCTGGAGAACCCTCCCTACCCTTTGGCAGATCGTTTCAGCAGACAGGGATCACCATCACAGGAACCTGTGCCTTGTTCCTAGCCTGAACCTGACCTTCTCCAGCATCCAACAAACATCTGGGTTTGATCTTTGGCATAATGCCTTGTACTGGGATGAATGAAATCTTTGAGAAGCACGAGCTATCCCCACACCGCAAAAACCAGATTGTGATATCCTATAGCTATTCTTGTTACGATGGTTAATATTTAATTCATCCAATGTGGCCAGCAGCATAAGAACATCCCTTTGGCCATTTTTATAAACATTTTGTCCAATCTAAATTTAAAAATCCCAAGTGCTCAATATTTTCCAGTACTCCCATCTCATTACCACTAGTGATATCCTATTACATTATTTCATCTCAGTTCTTTCTCAGCTGAGTCATTTTTTGCATCATTCATTCACTATGAAAAGCATTTACCTGCAAATACGCTAGGTTTCAGTCGTACATCTTTCTCTTGGAGGCTGACCTCAATGATTAATAATATAGCCTTCAACAGCTTGGCAAGTATGAGTAAATGCTCCTCACTATGAGTAAATGCTGAAGTATACATCAACTTTAAAAAATTTGTAGACCATTAGGTTCCTTTTTATCAAGCTTAGTCAAGGTGTGCTTTAATTATCTCTGTTAAGCTTTCCTCCTAAATGGATTTCTTGAAACTCCAAGTCACGTTTGTGTTCTGAGTGTGAAACACCACTCTTCTTTCCAAAACAAAGCCCAACAAAAGCACCCTCTTACGAGCATGAAGAGCCCGTAACTTAGCTTTCTCAAACACTGCCATCAGCATCTGTAAGATTTATCAAGCCCTAATGAAGGATGCTGTCTCAATTTTGTGGCTAGCAGCCAGCTCTCAATGCCTTGGAAGTGAAATTAGATTATACTGAGACTAATACACCACAACATACCTTATTACGTGATTTATAGCTCTGGCTTGAGGGCCATAATACGGGTATGTCTGCAAGGGACACTTAGCATAGAGGTAGGTATTTAAGAGGCTTGAGTTAAAGTCCATTAAAGCCAGGATGGATGTTCTTATTCAAAAGTACAACATCTGCACCAGTGGGGAGGGAAGAGGGGGCAAACTCTTGACTGTAAGTCTAGAACTCTGTAACTCTTGACTTCAGGTAATTCAACTCAATTTTTCTGTATATTCTCACAGACACACACTGGAAATGTAAACCCAACACCAAGTATTTAATTCCTTTTTGGGCCAGGACTTCTACTTTTTGAAAGGCTTTTGGCTACAAAGGTTTTACCCAGGTTTGTACAATCTTGGTTAAACTGTAGGAAACTATGCTTGAATGCAAAAAGTTTTAATGTCAGTATTTCTCTGCCAGAAGAGGAAAAGGCTGTCCTGCACTGTTGCTCATCTGCTTTTAAAGCTCTGCTGTATTCTGAGTGCAAAGGTGCTTCGTGGTTAGTGTTGAGGGGGCAGAGGCAGAAGATAAATGAAGTCATCGTCTGGATCATACCTCCATACATATTCGCTGTTTGCTCCTAGATAGGAACACAAGTCCTGTGAGACTGGAAGGGAACATTACATTTACTTCCCTGCTTCCAGAGTCTAGAAGCGTTCAGAAAAGATATACAGCACAGCTTAGAGACTATTTCCTGAGATTCAATAGTAAATTTAAAGCCCATACTAAAGACTGAAAGCTACAATTTCAGTGCAATGTAAGTGAGAATCATGTGGACAATATACACATCATCTTAGATCATTTCACATTTCTACCAATGCACTTGGGAGTCTACATAAATATGCTCATCTCCACCTCTCCATGATCTTTGTAATTAATATGGTTGCTCAGATGACAGCCTGGTGCTAACAGAAGGATTACACTATCTGCATGTTACAGCTCAAAAGCGAAGTGAAGGTATGAAAAGGGGGCTCTTTATGCAAGGTCCATGGGCTCCTACTGCCCTGCTAATAAAATGCCACACCAGTTAGCACCGTGATATAATCAGTTACACTATAATTGCTCTGTGTCTACATGCAAAGCTTCAAGAGGGTAAGGGAAGAATATCCAATAGGAGGCACCACTCACTGCTGCTTTTATCTGCCTTGCTGATCATGTCAAAAAGGAAGATGAAACACGTCGCATGTTCCTCCAGGTTCAGCCACTGCAGCTGTCATAATAAAATATGTTTTAAAAGGGACAGAGGCTTCAGACCCACAACCGAGACAGTTACTGTGTGCATACCAAACCAGGCACACAAAACTTTCCATCCTAAATAAAACAGAGATGATATAGAATCATAGAATAGAATCATAGAATCACTTTGGTTGGAAAAGACCTTTAAGATCATCGAGTCCAACCTTTAACCTAACCCTGCCATCCCACCACTAAACCATGTCCCTAAGCACCTCATCTATCCTTCTTTCAAATACCTCCAGGGAAGAGGACTCGACCACCTCCCTGGGCAGCCCATTCCAGAGCCTGACAACCCTTTCGGTGAAGAAGTTTTTCCTAATGTCTAGCCTAAACCTGCCCTGGCGCAGCTTCAAACCATTCCCCCTCGTCCTATCATCTGACACCAGGAGAAGAGACCGACCCCCACCTCCGCTACAGCCTCCTTTCAGGTAGTTGTAGAGGGCAATCAGGTCTCCCCTCAGCCTCCTCTTCTCCAGACTAAATAA
>NW_009259977.1:1743897-1744320 GCF_000687185.1 Egretta garzetta
CTGCTGGCCACACTATTCCTGATACGGGCCAGGATGCCATGGGCCTTCTTGGCCACCTGGGCACACTGCTGGCTCATATTCAGCCACCTGTCGACCAGTACCCCCAGGTCTTTTTCCACCAGGCAGCTTTCCAGCCACTCTTCCCCAAGCCTGTAGAGCTGCATGGGGTTGTTGTGACCAAAGTGCAGGACCCGGCACTTGGCCTTGTTGAACCTCATACATACAGTTGGCCTCAGCCCATCTATCCAGCCTGTCCAGGTCTCTCTGCAGAGCCCTCCTCCCCTCAAGCAGATCAACACTGCCACCCAGTTTGGTGTCGTCTGCAAAATTGCTTAGGGCACACTCAATCCCCTCATCCAGGTCATTGAAAAAGGTATTAAACAAAACCGGCCCTAGAACTGAGCCCTGGGGGACACCGCTTGT
>NW_009259977.1:1744639-1758423 GCF_000687185.1 Egretta garzetta
GATTGTGGGGCGTTTATTCCACTCACTGTCCCCATCTTCCAGCTTGGGAACCTGGGTACCCTGGGGATAACTCGTCGGGCCATTAAAGACCGAGGCAAAGAAGGCGTTGGGTATCTCTGCCTTTTCCTCGTCTTTAGTGGCAATGTTCCCCCTTGCATCCACTAGAGGATGGAGGTTCTCCCTGGCTCCCTTTTCGCTGTTAACGTATTTGTAAAAGCTTTTTTTATTATCCCTTACAACAGTGGCCAGGTTGAGTTCTAGTTGGGCTTTTGCCTTTCTAATTTCCTCTCTACGTGACCTAATGGGATCCCTTACAACAGTGGCCAGGTTAAATTCCAGCTGGGCTTTTGCCTTTCTAATTTCCTCTCTGCATGACCTGACAAGATCCCTGTACTCTTCTTGGGTTGCCTGCCCCTTCTTCCAGAGCTGGTAAGCTCTCCTTTTTTTCCTTAGTCGCAGCAGTAGACCTCTGTCCAGCCATGCCGGTCGTCTTCCCCGACGATTTGTCTTACGGCACATGGGGACAGCCTGCTCCTGTGCCTTTAAGACTTCTTCCTTGAAGAATACTCAGCCTTCTTGCACCCCTTTGCCCTTCAGGACTATCTCCCAAGGGACTCTCCCAACCAGCGTTCTGAGCAGGTCAAAGTCTGCCCTCCGGAAATCCATGGTCGCGGTGTTGCTGACCCCAACCCCCACGGACAAGCTCAGTTGCACTGAGGGGAACGGATTTGTCAGGAAACATGGACAGAGCCCTGAGCTCTGCAGGAGATCTCCACGCCTGAACGTTTTTCCACTCCCCCTGCCAACCATGTCAGTTGGTCTGATAAAAGATGTCACGTCTGCCTGAGTGCTTTGCCTCTCTTTGGCTGAATGAGGGATGATATAAAAAGAAGGACACCCTTGGGATGACAATGGTTGCACCTGTCATTGTCTCTGCTGGTCTGGGAGGCAATTTAGAATCATAGAACCATAGAATCGTTTAGGTTGGAAAAGCCCTTTAGGATCATCAAGTCCAACCGTTCCCCTAACCCTGCCATCCCACCACTAAACCACATCCCTGAGAATCTCATCTGCCTGACTTTTAAATACCTCCAGGGATGGGGACTCCACCACTTCCCTGGGCAGCCCATTCCATGTCAAGTTGCTACATTCAAAAGCAGGTAAATTAGGTCCCCAGTTTAACTTGTCTTGATATTGCATCCTATCACTGATGTTAATAGAAACAAGTCAGCCATAGCAATCTTCCTCCCCTCCGCCTTCAATTAAGAAGTAACTTTCTGTACCAACAAAAGTTGGTTCATTTAGACATGCTATGAACTAGATACACCAGCTCCAAATCAGAAAAGGAACAAAATGAAGATGGTCAACGCCCAGTGGACCCGACCTTTGATGGTGGCCATCAGCACAACTTCCAATCTGGGACTGCTGCACTGCCAGCCAGTTTGTCTGCCATAAATTATGCAGGTTTGAAAAATAAGCTCCAAACCCCAAAATATCATAATAATTTCTGCTTGTGTGCAACAACCTCTGCTACCCTGTCTATCAGCCCTCAGGAGTATAACAGGTGTTAGACAGCAACGGAAGACCTTCTTCTAGGGGAAAAGAGTGGTGATCCTCCCCGGAGAAGCACGACTTGCTCTTGTGTTCTCTGCTGTAATGCTGCTGTTAATCGTTCAGGTGGGAGGCAGCCCTGACCAAGCCCTGCTTGGAGGGCTGTAGGACTCTGCTGTCCATCATTCTGAACATCGATCTTGTTCTAATATGAGTGAGTGATTCTGGACAGATGAAGTGATCCATGGCAAATGCTAATTGTATTCATGTAGCAGCTTCCTTGTCTCGAGGCCATCACGAAACCTGGGGAAAGAGGAAGATATTAATAATGGCGATGGAACTATGAGCTTGTCAGGAAGCTGCTGCCTGAAAATATCTCTGTAGTGGGGTTTGTTAGTGTCTAATTTGGAAAATCACAGGATATCCGTTCCCAGCAAAAAGCCTCTCTGACTCTGTCATGCACTTGACCTTCTGTAGTCAGCCCCTGCAGTAAATGTCCATAGTGTAGTACTGCATGTTTGATAAACACTGTGCAATTTGGAATGGATAAGAAAAAGAAGACCAAAAAAATCCAAACAGTAGATTTTACTTTTGAGTTCAGTAGGACTTCAGAAAAATTCAGACCCAGTTCCTCAGCTGCAGTCTATTTGCTCTGGGGCAAAACTTTCAGTAGCATCCACTTCAGTTATTTTCAGAAAAGCGTTTCTTAGGCTCTAACCTTGAATCAGAGAGGCGTAAATCAGGTTGCTGCATGTATGCTGAGCTATTCATGTGCACTCTCTTCAATTTGAAATCAACTTACTTTAGTCCTCACTGGCAAAGGGACAAACTGAGTTATATTCTCCCACACAATACTATGACTTTGAAAGTGCTTAACTGAGATTTCCTGCAGAAAAAACCCCCAACATACGAGTCAGCAGTGCTAAATTGTTATGAAAAGAGCAAACCTCATCGCAGTGTACGAGTATTATATAATGCCTACATATAAAATTTTGAAGGGAGAATACAGCCTGTAAAACACAGGAAGGAAAGCCTTGTCTGGAATAGTGAGCATGGTTTGCTTGTTGCATTTAAAGAAAGTGGTGAACTGATTGGTGAGAATCCAAGAGAAAGACAGATGGGAAGTGCACAAACAGGACCAGTAAAGAATATCTAGAATCAGTATAAAACTAAATCACTGAGGCAATCAGGACAGTCTCTGAATTGTATATGAGGTGGTTGGTCAACAGTGTTTTTTCGGAAGAAAGAGAAGAAAGCAGTCAATCCCACCCACAAAACCTGATGACACCTCCTAAATCCCTGTGGGCTCTCTTTCACATCAAGAGATGCTGAGGAGCTACCAACAGAGACTGCCACATCCCTGTGCCCCCAACAGCTCTCCAGCCATCCATGCTTCCACTGCTTGCCACTCTCACTTCCCCAGATTTACACCACTGCAGTTGCAGAATTGAACGTCACCCTCTCAAGAGTGAGAACAAGGATGATAAAGTCCTGCCCTGGCCCCCAGTATGCACTTTTCCCAATATCACTAAGAAGGTTTTGAACCTTTTAAGGTTTTTTTTAACCTTTTAATGATTTTAACAACATGGTCAAATGCAGATCTGGAGAGTGTCTTAAAGAAATGTTATCCTATGACTCCACCTGACTAACACAAATTGAGTTACATGAGATAATGCAGAGATCTCTTTCACAAATCCATTCCGTTTTTTGAGAACATTTCTCTAAATAAGTGCAAGACAACCAATTAAGTACAGAAAGTCCTTCAGCAGTGCTGTATAAAACAACTCATCATTTTTCTTTCTCTTTCCTCCATTCCACATGTTTTCAGACCATCTGAGCCCCTTGAGTAAGGAAAATATTTTGTCCAGTGAGTCACATGGAAGTTCCCAAAAGTTATATTTTAAAAAAGAAGCAGTGAAAGGACTGTACCTATCCCATCTGTTTCTTCTCATACACTTGCATCAGACCGTTCAGGACATTTCTTGATAAGAGTTGGTGACGTCAAGAAACATTGTGATTGAGTGCTGTTGCTTGAGTGCATGGCAGCAGACTCAAGAACCGTATGTTTCATTCTGCTGCCACAACTGAAGCAAGGATGAGACGTACTCCGTCAAATTCAGACATGAACACAGCCTTTTTTTCCTAAGCTATGCAAAAAGTTCTCACGCGCAGCCAAAACTCATTCACACAAGGGGGAATTCTTGGATCTACCAGATGAGCATAGCAAACTCAGCAAGATTCCCCCGGCTGAGCTGTGCTTCTGCACTTGGTTAGGAAAAATGCTGCAACACTTGTTCTATTTTTATATTTCTATATCCTGATCTCACCAATAGCTACAAAATGTAGGTCAAAGAACTCTTTCTGGGGTAAAAAAAAGCATCAAAGCATTATTTTTAGTATATAGGTGTAGAGTTGATTGAAGAATTCCATCCTTACTTATTTTCCACTTTCTCCTCTGAAACAGTCTTCAAAAATAGCTGAATGAATGCCTCCCAGAAACTCACTCCGTACAAGAATGGGAGAAGCGGCCACAGTCTTATCAGTGTTTTCAAAATATTAACAGTATTCTTTATTCTGCTCTTGGGACTCCGTCTCCCTAAAGAAGCAGATGACCTTTTTGCTTCTGTTTTTATTTCTTCCAGCAGATCTGTCTTTCCCAAGTACATCTGAGATGCAATCTTATTGTTCTGAGAAAAGTCCCACAGGAGCTCACAGGGGGTAGTTAGAAAAAGGCCAGTGTATACTGATAGCCCTACAATTCAAAACCCGAGTGCTTGGGGTTCTTACGCCCTTGGATATATACATACATCTTTTCTTGCTTGCATAAATGAATGCCTGAGTGATATTGATAAGAGCCAGGGTATTGTTTTCTTTGCAAGGCAGAAACATTTGACAGATACATTGCAAGTGGCTCTGCAAATTTAAGATATCCCCAACAAGCAGCATTTGTTTCTGCTGAAGATAAAAGCAAGAATACAGAAGTCATCTGCAGCTGTACTCTGTGGAAGGGAAATCATTCACTTGGGAGGGAGACCATTTCACTTTCAAATATGAATGGCCTTTCTTCAGTGTAATTCAAAGAGTCAAGAATTCAAGACTAAGGCATGGGAACCCACAAACTGGTGTCACCGAGCAATCCTTTCCTGTGCAGCAGCTGCTGAAAGGTGAAGATGTTCTTGACACTGACAGCCATGGGAATTAGGGTCAGCACGTGGTGACTGAAGCTGCCCAATTTAAACCAGTTGGTGATTTCACCATTTAAGGACTATTGAGAGGGGGTCATGTTCTTGTTTAGACGGTCCCCCACTGATCTGGGCTGACCTCCCCCCAAGACAGTCTTCAGTCTGTGATGGCCACTCCTTCTCTAGCAGGGTTACACCTTGTACCCCAGCTTGTACTGACACTCCAGACCACTTTGTGTGGAAATAGAGCCACCTTGTTCGCTCATCCCCAGTGATGTTCAGATGTCAGAAAACCTCATTTGTAACGTAAAGGTGCAAAGGGAGCTCAGTCACCTAAATGTGTCCGTAGGGAATCATGTCTTAAATCTTGCTCCAGAGGCATTAAGAATTGTCACTCTGACCTATTCCACTTCCTTTTGACCAACATGGAAGGAGGTGAAGCAATGGTCTATCTATTGCACACCCCACATCTCATCTACACTGTCTTGGGTACTGGGATGCAGGACCTGCCGTTCTTCCATCTGTTCTCACCTCGTTATAGCAAGGCAAGAGACTGAGTTGTCAGCACTAGCTTCAGGATTGCTTTTGTTGCATTTCTCTTCACATCACTCTGCAGGATGTGTTTGGTGTGTTTGTGCTCTAAGCTCAAAGTATTATTACATTGTGAAACATGAAAGCAAATGTTCATGGAAGGCCTGAGCTTTAACATACGCCATAATTAAATGTTACTACCTTTATCTATGTAAGTGTTGTAGTTTGAAGGTGAAAATGAATAATATTTTGTCTCTTCTAACAATATTATTTCAGATTTTAGAGACATGGTGATGTAAGTATTTTATAGATATATGCTTTAGGGTCAAATAAATGCCAGAAGAAAAATGATTTTTCACTGAAAAGAAGCTCAGCCTAAGCCAAAATTTGAATAGCAAAATAGCAAGCTGTTCTTTGTCAAAGACAAACAAAAAAACCCCTACTGCTATGCCTACTGAAGGTCCATCCCCTCATAGGCCTTGTTTTAATAATTTATTGACACTTCCATCTTCAGCATAGTTTAGTAATACTTCAACCAGTCTTGCTGGATAATAAACATTTAAAATTATGGTATTAGCTTAATTTAGATATTAGAGACTATAACTGACCCTACAAAGAAATCTAGCAGAAAGCAGATGAGTCATTTAAAACTCTAATACTGTCATTGTGAGCATCTGAATTTATTCCTTTCCCTGTGAGCTAGGATGGAGTGAAACCCCATGGGGTTGTTTCCCAGCACAGACACGTGAGATGGCTTTTGTAACAAATATTTGTTGATCTCACCAAAATCCAGGCTGTCCTAACAATAGGATTTTTTAAAGCAATCATCGTAACTATTTGCCAGCTGATAGATTAAATGTTTGTAAGCCAATTCCTGTCTTTTCCTCTGCTAACTCTAGAGGCGATTCAAGACCCAAGTACTTCACTGGGAGGGTGCAGAGGCTGGGTTTGTGGGTTGGGCTGAAACCTGAGGAGCATCCGCTCTCCGTGGTGCTGCAGCGCCTCCGCCTTTTGACCAAAAATGCCTCTTTTGGCCTCATTTGTACACCAGCTCCGGCACCCTGCAGTACTTTATCTCCAGTCTGAAATCCACCTTTTCCTATCACCAGCACTTTGCAGGACAAGGTGAGCTTAAAGTACAGCAGTACCTTATTCCAGCTCCATTCGCACCCCATACCAGCTATAAACCTCATCAAACAGATTATGATTTTTAAACTTAAAATGTGCTTCCAGCAAGTAAAGGTGAATTACTAGATGCATGTGTTCTTTCAAAAATGTGTTTTGTGGCCGAGGTGCCTACCACCATCACTGAACTTTTATTCCCACAAAACTTGAATAAAGCTATTTGTCCCTGAAAATAGCTGATATTCAGAGTCTCACAGATTGCACTTCCAAACACAGTAAACCCGAGACTCATTAAAACCCCATCATTTTCAGAGCATTTTCTCTTCAGTGCCACAGAAATGTGGTGACACTTCTGGAAACACATCTGTTACTGTGCCAGAGACTTAAAAAAAGTCAATTGCAGTTATACTCTTAACGTATCATGTCCAATTTTTTTTTTTCCCTCTGCATTGAGCAGTGCATTTTAAATACTGGCTATTTGCATTCAAATGCAACCATTTAATATCTGCCGTACCATACCCTCATGAGACCATCTACTATTGAACAGCTTCAAGTTTGGAATTAAGCTTTAATTGGAGGATTTGTACTTTTCAATGAAATTCAAGATAATTTAATTAGGTTTCACAGCTATAATAACTGACAAGATTGCAGTGGAGTTTCACAAGGAATTTTTTTTTGTATACAGTGGCAATTTTAAATCAGCAAAATTACTACTTCTGACTTATTTGGTGATGGATAAACTCCTCCTTTAAAAGAAATAGATGGATTCCTTTCTGTGTGGAAGCTGGGGTCTGGGCACTTCTTTCTGCATAAGATGCTGGGGACAGACCGTGTTTCCACCCACCATTTCTACTGCTTGAGTTGGCTTGGGAAGAACAGGGCAGTGTCTTTTTCTTCACCTTAATCTGTAGTTCTGCTTTAAACCTTTCTTACTAAAGACTTTAATCAGTAGTTAAAGCTTTGAAATAAAGCCACAATTCAATTGCATACTCACTCAAACAAGTATCTATACTATGACTTTGGTGGGGTTATGCACATGTAGATGGTGACCATTTGGTCATGTGGACCTATTTATTGTATATGGTGGTAGGGTGTAATTGCAGCCTGATTAACAAAAGCAATAAATAATTTCAGTAGATTTTCCAGAGTGGAAGTTGATAGACCTGATGCCCTGAGGGTTTCTTCAGGAGCCCACTTACAGGTTCAACAGTCTACTTCTTCAAATCACAACAACGGAAACCCTCTCTCTTCTAAAACACGTTTAAGAGGCCTTCTGGGTGATCCTTCCAGGTTCTGGGAAATCCTTGCACTTCAGATTGCCTACAAGCTGTACTAACGTGGCATTTGTACTTGCTTAAAATCCTGGTGCATGTCACACCGAGGTTTGCAAAGGCTCTCAGAGCACTTGAACACCCAGGTCTGTGTGTCTGCCTCGTTAAGGAAGAAATAAGCCCAGGCATTGGTAACTATTTTAAGTTCTTGTTTGAGAAGTTTGCTAAATTTGAATCTCTCGGCCTCAGATAGAAAACCCAGTGCTATTTTGAGCTAGTATAGTCAGATTATTGAAAACAAACGTGTGGGCATCTTTGCGAGAGAACAACAGGAGTCTATGAAAACACTCTGTGGTAAATGTTTTTTCTCACTGGAATTTTTAATTAATTTGTTGGCCTGAAGCAGTTTAGATTTTCTGGCTTGTGATAAGAACAGCAAATGATGGAGTAGCTTTTGTCTCAAGTTTGTTACCATTTGTGCAGCGCCCAAGGGGTAGTTGGAAATTAACTACTCTGAGGAGCAACAAGATTGTAGTCACTTAGCAGAGGTATCATTACAGGACTTTTGCCTGATGCTTGTTTTCTTTTTGTCTCTGATGATACCAGAGATGAATAAAGGCGATGCTGAGGCGCTGATATTAACGCACAGTCATAAAAATGTACATAAAATTAGGAATGGTCCAAAATGAGCAATTGAATGGCACAGGGGAAATCAACCTGTTCTGAAGCAAGATCTTCTTTTTACCCCGAGAATGATGTAGTGCTTTCCACCCAGCTGAGTTTAATCAGGATGCCTCATCCCCTTGTGTTTTGCAATACGAGGGTCACATCCTGAACACAAATTCCTGAGAGTATCTGTGCTTGCCCTGGGAGTTGGCACAAGGCCACAGTCACACATAGAAGCCTGTGCAGAGAGGACATGAGCCATGCAAATCCATGGAAATGTTTATTTTTGGTGTCATAGGCTTAGGGATGCTTTAAATGAGAGGCTTTGTATACAGAGCTCCCATTCTTTCTCCTGGGACTTTACATCTTGGGAAACCTTGTCAAAACATGATATTCCTGGTATTCATTGGTGCAAGTTCAGGTGGCAAAAGGAGAAATATTTTTGGTGCAGAACTTTTGAAAAAAAAAAAAAAGAAAGGGCACAAAGGGTCTAGATAGGTCAATAGTCAGACATAAGTATTGTATCAAAACACGTTAAAATTCCCAACACCTTGGGACCTCACCCTTGATTGTAAGGGAAGATGTTACGCCACTCTATGGCTGGTAAGTCAGGTAGACAGTTATGCACATGGTCTCTCTTCATGCCAGCGCAGCACAGAGGTCTCTCTGAATATGAGTTAGTCTGAAATTTGCTGCTGCTACTCATCATTACTTTCAAAGTAAAAAATTACTTTAAGAATTCATTCTAGCTTGTCTCCAGAAGACAAAATGCATCTCATCACTTGTATGCTAAACATGAAGACCTTCTTAGCAACACTTTCACCATAATCGAGAAGAGTTGGACCTGAATAATAGGGTGAAATTTAGCATCATGCAGAAGGCCTGTTCTACCAATACAGTTGCTCAAGGCCCTTACGCTGTCAAAAGAGGACTGAGGGACTTAAATGGTCTGTAGATTGTCCTGTAGACCTTTGCACAAAAATAACATTGATCCATTGAGATTTACTGTGTTTTACATCTTACCAATTGTCTACGCAAGGTGAATTTCAAACAGAACAAAAGTGACTGCGTGTACATGCATAGACTTGGAAGAAATATGACCCTGGTATTTGTGCTAATGCCTCTTGTTGCTTCATAGCACAATTCAATACTTTATTCCTCAGATTAGTGCTTTAGTGTAAGGTTTTGACTGAATTTTCTTCTGACATTTGTATGAAAGACTTAACATAACCCATAAATTGAACTTTCTCCATCATTGTTGTTTTTAGCTATTCTACAATAAAAATAGAAAAGCTGACAATATCTCAGATTTTGGTGGTAGCTATTTTAGGATCAAGCTAGCTCATATGTTCTGTTGTTGTACACAGATAATCTGAAATAGATCTTCACAAAAATGTTCATTTAATCCTCTTTTCCTCTTTTCAACCCTAATTTATTCTGGGATGGTCTGATGCCCTCAGCTGCATGAAATAATCTTCTAATTGTTTTCTAATTTTATTAAAATTTGTGCAGGTAGATGTGAAGGGTCTGTAGTTAATATGAATATGAAAGGCAATACAGAAGGTGTGATGATGCAATTCCATGCAAAAAAATTTTAAAGGTCTATTTGGAAAAGTAAAACTGAACAATAAACAAGTTTATTTAATAACACTTTTCTTGATACCAGTCTCTGGAAATGTCATGGTCCCTTCTGGAATAAAATTCAGACTAGTCTTACCAGAATAGCTCATTGTCTAGCCTCATGTTTGATAGGAAAACTAGTGGCCGATTCAGAACATTCTTTTAAAACCTTAACAGGTTAAAAACTGAGAATCACTGCCAAAATTCATGAAGTCTCATTAATTAAAGACCTAGAAAGAGCTTTAAAATTCCCCTTGCCCTCCTTGAAGGGGATTCCAGCCTTGCAAAGTAAATGTCACTGAAAGAGTTTGAGCTCATGGAAAAATAAATTCTCTCTGACAGAAGAGAAAATTTGAGGGCCCCAAGAGTGCAAGAACATAAAGTCTGGCCAGAGTGAACCAGATCTGCAATATATTAAGCCTGAATCATAGTACTGAGTCATTCTTCACACTGAAGGAAACCGGCTATTTAGAGTTAGATCATGAGGTCCCTACGCTCAGATTTTACTCCAGTAATACTCTCATTGAGGATTACATGTAATAGGTTTACACATTTGTTTAAACTTACCCACTTGCTGGTCATAACCCCCAGCCTGACTAAGCAAGGGTAGGGATTAATACTATTAGATATCAAAGGCTTCTCACCCAGCATGAAATGGAGGTGAATGGGGAGATCCGTACCTTACCCCAGCCTGGGGTGTGTAAGTGTCCCGGGCCCTCGATCACAGCAGAGGGAAATAGGAAGGTAAGTGAATCCAGGAGAACTCTGTATTTCTGTGCTTTATCTGCCCACAGAGATTGCGCTATTATGTCTTTATTTTCCAGATTTTTTTTCCTCCCTCCTCCCTACTCTTGAGCTATGAATTGTGTTTTTACAAAAGGATCTTGGCAGGCTGAAATTCAGCTTGCCAGCATGGTTTCCTTTGACAGCAGCACAATGCTTGAATTAAATACCAGATGTAGCCTGAGTTCAGTCATTCCCCTAAGCAGATTGGAGACCCAAATTTGAAAGGGCTTGTGTTTTTGCCAGTGGATTGCTATATGCCACTTTTCCATATCTACTGTTTCTATAGCTCTCTATTTATTACACTGAGTGGTTTTAGCCTTACAGAACTCATATATAAAAAATGTATAGGGATATTTTTTTTTTTTGTGTATACATGCATATCATTAGATATAATTCCATATGCATATATGTAAATGTATTTGGAAAAGTTGGCTTGTGAGGAGCAGGAAAATGTAAGCTCATCAGTCTTTCCCCCCGTGTGTATTCTGATCTCTAACTAAAGTTAAACCTTCTAACCCTTCTTCCATTCTTCCCTGCATCTGTTTTCTGCAAGTTTCTTGAAAATAAGGGACAGAACTGACATGAGTCCTCTCTCTTTCTGCTAGATGTGCTGCAGATTAAACGATGGGACCAAGAATTAACAGGATCAAATCCCCTTGCCACTCATAAGCCCAGCAGTCACTGTCCTACCCCCATGTATGACAGCACTGATACGTGCCCCTCCTGTACACCTAAAGAGCTGTTGCACAGATTTTTGGTCACCTTATTGCTAAACACCTGCTTCAGAAAGGGAAAGTGTGGTTCAGGAAGCATCTTCCTAATGTCCTTAAAAAATATCCCGGCTTGTTTCCATAGTCTAAGGAGCTATTATGTGCATTGGTAATGCAGCGTGCATTGCAAACTTCTAACCACCATCATTAAAAGTTTGATCTCCGCTTATGCCGGATTTGATTTCCTCCCTATAGGCGTTAAAGCCATGAAGGAGGCACGGGGCTGCCTTAGAGCTCTGGCTCTAGCTTTGGTTTCAGGCAGGTTAAAGAGCTCTCAGCTGTCTCAGAGTGATATTTACCTCTTTTCTTGGTCAAGAAACAATTTTAAATTCTTTTGTAGCTTTCCCCTTTGCCAATGCTACAACATTCATAGCAGGCTAATTACTCTGCTCTTTAAAGCAGAGTAATTAAACTGCAATTAAACTGACACCCAGAATATGGTCCTGGACTAACGCAGACGGCATTTCATTCAGGTCACCTTGTCTAAATCAGAATCTCAGCACACATCAGCCTTAGCAAAAGGGGATAAAAGCAGTCTCAGCCATTGATTGGCATGAGGAAGCAGAGGGAACTCGCCAACATCCAGCATGTAAATCTGAGCTCTGTGATCTTGGCTACCTCTCAGCCATGTGTGAATCCTCGGATTAGCGTTGTTTGCTTCAGCTGGCAGGTGGCATTCAAAGAAGCACCAGGAAGGTTTATTAAAAATAATTTCCTGGAGTACAACACGCACCAACATCACTGCTGCCAAGTACTGGGAGCCGTAGCTGTTTGTAGGGTTGTGTACGGATGCGCTGAGCTGTCTCCTTCTCAGAGGTTCCCACTTCTGTCCCTCGTCGAAGACAGCAGAGACCTGCTTGTCACCTAACGGGATGTTCTGGTGTTTGAGTCAAGCATTAAAATGAGAAGTGTAAATGGACTGTTCAACATCAGCCCCACTGCTTGGCAAATGACTGTCCCATTATAATAATATTCATGGAGAAGAGGCATGAATAAAAAGCCATTAATTCATTAAGGGGACAGTAAGGGGCAGATTTGCAATTCTTTTTCTTGCTAATGGAGATTAACTCACAAAAGTAGCATCTGATGCTACCTGGAGAGTCAAGTAAGAAGTGGACCGTTCCTCTCCAACCTGCTGGTCTGACTCCCCCATGTCCTGGGAATCAGGATTAAAACCTTTTGGACAAATTAATTTGACAAAGTAGACAAGAACTCTGCTTTCATGGCACTTCTCTTGGCTATTTAAGGGCCTGATTGAGTTGGCATTGGGATCAAATCACTGCAAGTTGAAATCTAATTCCAAGGAACAGTTCCCATAAATTCACCCTTCATTTAAATCAGTGATTAACCAAATGTGGCTTTGAGAGAGTGCAATGAGGAAGCAGCCCAGAGCTGAGCCATGGGAATAGTTTTAATAGGAAATCGGTTCATAGGAAAGAAAGATTCCAGGAAAAATAATTTATGAATGGATCTCAAATCTCTGAAGGAGAGCTATGCCAGTGAAGTCCAAGAAACACTTCCGTAAGCAATGTGTCAGTTCTAAGGACTAAGCAATAAAAAACAACATAATTAGCCTCTATGTCTGCAAAACTCAGTATGTGCCAAAGAGAAAGCAATAAACATTCTCTATGATTGGACTGCAAGAAATCTCCATGGCAGGACTAAATTATCAAAAAGAAAAGGAAGGTGCCCAGAAGAGAGGTCAAATGCAGCTAACCAGAGGGTGGGCTGAAAACAGCATGGAGACGAAAGTAAATCTGGGTGAGAATTAGAGTATACATCCTGAGTTTAAGCATGAATATAAGATCTGTTGACTTCAGGGCTCGATTACATTTGGAGATATTTTTAAATAATTTGTTGAGTCTTGGTCATAGCACATATATCTTTAATAACTGTGGTCCTTTGGAAAGCCCTTTATAGACGTATAATTGGCCTTGCAGTAAAACACAGCCAAAATGTTGACTAAGTATTCTACAAGTTGACTTCAGGGCTCGATTACATTTGGAGATATTTTTAAATAATTTGTTGAGTCTTGGTCATAGCACATATATCTTTAATAACTGTGGTCCTTTGGAAAGCCCTTTATAGACGTATAATTGGCCTTGCAGTAAAACACAGCCAAAATGTTGACTAAGTATTCTACAAGTGGCTGGCAGGAGTCTCTCAGTTGTGAGCTCTTGTTCTTGTGGGGGACTTCAACTTCCCAGACATCTGCTGGAAATACAAAACAGCAGAAAGGAAACAGTCGAGAATGTTCCTGCAGTGTGTGGAAGAGAACTTCC
>NW_009259977.1:1759490-1766269 GCF_000687185.1 Egretta garzetta
AATAGTGTGGCCAGCAGGAGCAGGGAAGTGATCATGCCCCTGTACTCGGTGCTGGTGAGGCTGCACCTCGAATACTGTGTTCAGTTTTGGGCCCCTCACTACAGGAAAGTTGTTGCATTGCTGGAGCATGTCCAGCGGAGAGCCACAAAGCTGGTGAGGGGTCTGGAGCACCAGTCATACAAGGAGCGGCTGAGGGAACTGGGGTTATTTAGTCTGGAGAAGAGGAGGCTGAGGGGAGACCTGATTGCCCTCTACAACTACCTGAAAGGAGGCTGTAGCGAGGTGGGGGTCGGTCTCTTCTCCCTGGTGTCAGATGATAGGACGAGGGGGAATGGTTTGAAGCTGCGCCAGGGCAGGTTTAGGCTAGACATTAGGAAAAACTTCTTCACTGAAAGGGTTGTCAGGTTCTGGAATGGGCTGCCCAGGGAGGTGGTCGAGTCCTCTTCCCTGGAGGTATTTGAAAGAAGGATAGATGAGGTGCTTAGGGACATGGTTTAGTGGTGGGATGGCAGGGTTAGGTTAAAGTTTGGACTCGATGGTCTTAAAGGTCTTTTCCAACCAAAGTGATTCTATGATTCTATGATTCTATGAAAAGTCCCTTGTTAAAATGCGTCTATATTCCAGAGGAAGAGAGGACAGGAAAACATTCCCTGACTGACTGGTTAGCAAGTCCTTTGCTTTGCCAGGTTTTGCTGCTTGTTTCTGTCTGTATTGAGGTATCAGCAGTTATTTTGTGCTTTAAGTTCATCATTCCCTTCTGGAGAAGTTGTGTCTTCAGCCTTTAATGCTCCATGACCTTACCAAAGGCAGGACCTGGAGCCAGGCTTGGCCGTGGGAAGCCCAGGTGGAGATGCTGAGCATGCAGAGCCCGCAGAGGAAGCATGCAAAGTAGACGGGACTTGGAGAACATGCAGAGCACACAGAGCGAGCATGCAAAGCACACGGGACTTACAGAGCACACAGAACATGCCAAGCACATACGACTTGCCGAGCATGCGTCGTGCTGAGCTGCAGCACCCAGGGTCCTACTCACCCAACAGAGCAGCCAGAGGCACTTCCAAAGCCAAGGGAAGCCCCACCAAAACTGCACCGAATGGTTTGGGAACTGTCCCTCACTGCAGCCGCAGGGCTCTTCTGCCAGAGCCTGTTTGTTTCAGAAAATGTTTCAGATGGTTCAGAAAATCCATCTCCAAGATAAGAAAGCATGGTAAGCTGGCTACATTAGCTGGGATTTCCACAGGAATTAAGGGATCAAGCGATCAGAATCCCTTAGGCTCCAGTGCAAACAACCGTCTTTGTACCTTGCATTTAACAGCATTACGATTTTTTTTTCCCTTCAGCAAAAAATACCAGGTCTTTGAAAGAAAACAGATATAACAGGGAACAATGTGTTTACCACCTTTGCAGATTTTTGCTATTAAATTTTTATTCATGCTGTGTTAGATAAACGTAGTCCACATCATCCTAGATTAGGTTACATTTATTCCCAACCAACTGTGTTTATTTAATTCTCTCCTTTTTCCACATGTGGAATATCACCGTCCCGTTACCTCTCAGCAGCAGATGTTCACTGAAACCTGATAATACAGTCGCAGCAAGGATAGCTGCTACCTCACATGTCACCATTCAAAGGAAAGGCTTGGGTTTAGTTTGCTCAGGTTTTGGCTTATTTAACTTTCCCGTTTTGTATTAGACACATAGTAAGAGACCTTTACTCAAGTGAGCCTGAAAGAAGCTGGGCTGGTTTTGTTCAGCTAGGAGGGAGGTAAAGGAAAGGTGGCATGTGCACAGCTGGGACTTGATGCAGGGACTGAACCAGAAGAGGCACAACAGCCTCGCACCCCAGCTCTGCCGTGGGTGTTCACACTTCTGACTGCTTCCTGAACAAATGACCCAGTGTGGTGGCTGCGTTCCTGGCCTGGTTATCACGGGGCCTATGGGGATCATGTCTGCGTCCTCTGGCCCAGCTTCCTACCATGGGGAAGGTACCCCCAGCTGCAGCAGGGACCCTGTGGAGTAAAACCTGTATCCCTGGTTTAGTGGTGGGATGGCAGGGTTAGGTTAACAGTTGGACTTAATAATCTTAAAGGTCTTTTCCAATCTAAATGATTCTATGATCCCATTCCCTGGGGATTTTGAAGCCCTACTTGAGCTCTGTGTGCACCTGCAAGGCTGGAGCAATCTGGACCGACTTCTTCCGCAAGGAGCTTCATAGAGCCATGCCGTGCTTCTCTTTCCTCCCCTGCCAGCCTCCCTCTGCCTCGCAGACCTCCCCATTTCAATGCCCACTGCAGAACACAGCCACTGTGTCACTTTAGCACTTTGATCAATCTACTTAATCTCTGATTTCGGCTGCTGATGTTGCTTTGCTCCAAGATGCCACTTTAGATTAGGAGAGGGGAGACAGCTTGCTAGCAAGAAAGAATATAAAGCTAGGTTTGTCACATTTGTGCTGTTCCTGAGCAGGACACAAGCTTCATCTCAAGGGACAATTTTACCAAGATGTTCAAGCTTCATTCTTGCTTAGAAGCAAACCGATTCAAAAAGACACATTAAACCCAGCCTTTTTAATCATTGAGGCCCAGATTTGGACACCCTTCCTCACAGTTTAAAGTAGCCAAACAGCCTCTTTGATTTCCCACACGAGCTAAAGCAGGCAGGTTTAGAGGCAGCTGGTCCAAACTGTGCCCCCTGAAGCCCTCCACACGTACAGATCATTTGTGGTGGCTCTGCAGTCAGCCCATGGCATCAGAGCTGCATTTGAGCCCCACCTTGCAGGTGCTGCTGCTTGGCTGGTGGACGAGCGTTATTCACCCATGAGCATTCTTAATCCATGTTGTTGTCACCTGGAAACCTGGCAGACCATAGCCAGAAGCAGCAGGGTAAGAGTTTACCGGACACTTCGGTGAAATCCTGAGATCTCTGATCCCTCAGGATGAGGAAGGTGCGTGGTGGTCCCCGGGGCTTGCAAAGCTCTTGCATACTGCATGCACAGGAAAGGGCAACTCATTTCTCTGACATCCGGTCCTGTAGCAGCTGATCCTTGCCCGATGGAGGATGCTTGCCCCGGGACTGGCAAGCTTCACGTGAGGCCTGACATTTAAACTTGTCTTGACATTTTGCTCCTCTAAGCGAGAACCAGACAGACATATGGTAACAAGGAGTCAACAGGAATCTGCCTGAAGCTCTTGCTCTCTCAGGGAGGCGCTTGCCCTTGGTGCTTAAGGCTGAGCTGTCTGCGATGGGGAGAGCGTAGCACCCTCCCCAGGCAGAACAGCCAGTGCTGTAAAAGGATGGAAGGACGTGCGGATCCTGCTTCCACAGGGATTTGGCTCTGAGACAGAGATGTGTAAATGACACCCGGTTTGCTGGACCTGAGCACAGATTTTCTTGTTAGACAGGGCTGTGGGTGGTAATAAGATGAAGAAATCAAGAAATGCGGAGAGGTTGCAACAAGCATCAGCTGAGCGAGCTATGTTTATAAAATGAAGGGTTTCCAGCAAGCTGGCACGTGCCACAGATTAGATCCCTAACAGCCACCTGCGACTGGGATGCTGTCACTCCCATGGAGCGATGCGCTGTGCCAGGTTTCCCTCTCCTGCCCTTCTGTTGAATGAGTTCACTTCACCCGCTTCTGGTTTAGTCCTGCACAGGAGGACTCAGCAGAGAGGCAGAAGAAGAAAACCACAGCACTGGGGCCCGCTGAAGTTTGAAGGATCCCCCAAATAAAGAAATAAACTGCTCTGGTGGAAGTCAGCTCTCCGGTCAGGTAGGCACTAACACAGCTGCACGGAGGCCTGCGTGCAGCCGGGAGTCCCCATGTCATGGCCTTGTGTTCTGGTTTATAGAAGAGGATGGTGATGTGCTGGACTGGGCTCCCACCTGCAGCCCTGTGTAAGACAGGCTCTGTGGGTACGCTCTTGCACACCCTGGGAAAGCTCCTTCACCTCCCTGTGCCTCATTTCAGCTATACATAGCAGCCCTGCCCGACTTCACGGAGGCGATGTGAGGATCAACAAGGATTAAAAAAAAAAAAAGATGATTTGTGCTATACTCATTCATCATACAAAGAGGAGATGACAAAATAATTCATATGAATTTTTTTTTTTTGTACATGCGAAGCGTAGATGTGATGGAGCTGTTAGGACTTTCCTGTTGGAGTAAGGCTTCATCCAGTTATTTGCTAACGCTTGCCAACCTTCCTTTAGAGTGGTCCAAATGGCAACATTCCCAGGCTGCTCCGTGTAATGAGTGCAATGTGACGGTGCTTTTCAGAAGCACAGAGAGACTGGCAAACCTGGGCCATTAGCCTCTCCCCAAGAGGTGAAAACAGACAGGCGGCACGGGTGTCTGCACTGCGGCTGTATTCTGCCTGTGCCTGATGTCCCATCATCAGGGAGGATCATTCTTTCCTACCCTGCCAAAAGAGGCCTTTGCTCATGATGTGAAGCGTTTGTAGCAAAAAGGACCACTTAAGTACCCCAGACAGACAGCATATTGCATCAGGAAAACCATTTTGGTGCCTGCGTTTTGTAGCCAGGTGTCCTACGTGCCAGTCTAGCCTGTGATATGCGCTGTGAGTGCTATTAAAATGCTATCGTTTACCTTTCCCCAGCTGTTCTTGTGCTTTAGAAGGAATTCCCTGGGCTCCATGCTGAACAAAGAGGATTTCTGCAGCACCACAGTAACACTCCCATCCCCAAACGGTGAGCTTAAATGTTTGGGTTGTGGCTAAAACCCCATTTTAAAGACAGTGTTTGATTTCAGTGGAGTGGTGTTAAAATGTCACGCACTATAATTTATGTCCCATTTCCTCCAATTACTGATTACAACTAACGAGCTTCATCAGCACCAGCTCCATCCACCTCCGTTACTGATGCCTAATGTTTGTGGCAGTGTCTTTAGCCCAAGATCCTCAAAACGCATCTCTGCGCTATTAGTTTTCCCATTTTTATGCATCAGGATGGCATGAGGTGAGGCTTCCCCTCGTGTTAGTGTTAGGTCTGAGCCCTGGTACCCGCGTTGACTGGCGTTAGGATCACTCACAGCCTGCCTGCATTAATCACGCTGGAGACCACCTCTGGGGGGGGCAGCAACATCCTGCATAGAAGAGATGGGCTCAACCTACGGCATGGGATTACCGCAAGGAGAAGGCTCACCTATAGCAAGAAGGAGGCTTGGTAATCCCCACCATGATTTTGGTAATCTTCAGTGGCCGAGTGTATAGGAGGCTGTGATCTTTCTCTTCCCAACTTGCAGGAGCACATGGCAGGATGCAGATAGTTTCATTTTATTCATCCGAAAGCCCTCTTTGCTTCTCTGCTCTGATGCTGAACGTTCTGAGATGGAGTGAGCTCTGCTGACACCAGCTCTGTGTTTCAGTCAGTTCGGTCAGTGTGGTTGTTATTAAATTGGTCGGTCTTTTGCTTTACCATCCAGGACTGCCTGCATTTTTCCTTCCAGCATGAAATTAAAAAATAATTAGTAATAAATCGTCCACTGGCGGCAGCAGTTGCTTGTAAAACCCAGGCATGGAGATCCTGGTGTTCGCTCTTTTGACTTTCTTGCCAGGTTGAGGTTTAAAAAGCCAAATTTCCTGGAATTTTTCCTTTCCCACGCTCCCTGCACCTAAAAGATGGTGCAGCAGGCCAGGCCCACAAAGGGGGTGAGGACAGGTCTGAAGGACATTGTTGGTGCTGCAGTGTATCATGCGCCATCCCAAGGGGCTGGACTGGGAAAAATGGCAAGGAGTTGCTCTTCTCTTTCAGCTCTTAACCAAGGGCCATTCCCATCTGCATCCGTAGAGATGCTCTGACTCCCCCAGCATGGTCCTGACATGGGTGACCTGCACCATAACCGCCTCGTCAGGAGGGACTGCGTCGGTGCAGACCAGGTTGAGGAGACCTTGCTCAGCTTCTCCGATGTTTTCATTTTTCTCTTCCAAGTGTCTCCACTATCTCTGCCATGTATCGTGTACATTAATGAACTTGTCCTTTATCCTGTGAGTTACAGGAATAGAATTACCATGATTTTGGAGACAGATAACATTATTTGCTTGACATCCAACAGGGAACTGAACTTTGATCTGCTGCCTTCCAGCTCCGTGCCTGAGCTATAAAACCTGCCCCTCTCCTCTCTCATTATTTTCTACACTTTGTAGCAGGTAGAGTCCAAGCTGGTAAATACAAAGCCTAGGTATAACCAAGACAGGGGCTTCTCCCAAAGAGGTTATGGTCTAAGTCTGTAGCAACAGGAAGCAGATGGCTACAACAGACAGATGGGTAGTACGGGGTTTGCTGTTGTTGCTGGTAATGTTTTATTCAGTCCACGTCAGTTATCATCTGATCTGAGTCTTATCCTGAACCTTGGGCACAGTCAGTTGTGCTTCACATTGATTTGCACCAAAGAGCAAAGCTCCTGGCTTACAGGAATCTGCCTCAAATGGCAAGGATGTGATGATAAACTGGGTACAGCCAAGGACAGAGGGTAAAAAGCGAATCCTTGGCTACTCAGTATTTCAGGGAAAACACACACATGGGTCTAGAAAAGTCTGAAGTGTTCTCAGGGGTCTGTGCCTTTCTGGTGCTTTGAGTCAAATGTGGAAGGCGAAGTGCATTAATGCTATCCCTGTGCCCCTTGTAGCACCTCGGGGCAGCATGGGTACAGGGCACAAAGCATTTTCGTGCTCTCACTCTCCCTGGCTGGTACTTACCAAGTGTTTACTGCCTCCACACAGAAAAAACACAACATGCTTAAAATATTTAAAGATCAGCTCTTTC
>NW_009259977.1:1766286-1777555 GCF_000687185.1 Egretta garzetta
CCCCCCAACAAAACACCATGCAGTAATGAAGGCTGACTCTATATTTAAGAGGCTTGAATCAGAATTAATTCCCACGAGCTGCGTTTATTAAGAGAACACTATTTCAGATGGGGAAACAACATTTGCAATTATTTAATTAGGAACCCAGTGCCAGACAGCAGAACAGGACGTGCCCTGGGCTAATAGCTGCAGGTTTCACAGCTCCCCGCTCGCATCATGTCCCCTCCTTTAATGCGCCTCCAGACAGACGCGCTGGAGGGCAGGACTGGATGAGACGCAGCCACAAACGCATCACCATGTGTTTTATTCCCCAGTGAGTGACATCCATGTCCAGCCTCTTGTGTCTTTGGTCATACGTTGTGATTGAATTTTACATGACCTCACCACCTCTGAGGGAGGGACGAGGGTGCAAAATGAGACAGGCTATTGGAGCACAAGTCACGTTCACTTTAATTAACAAACCAAAAGATCCTCAGGTCCTATATTTTATTTTTTAATATTTTTAATTCCCTGAAAAGGAGTGGGGAAGACCTGCGGACTGAGTCTGAGTTGCTCCAGCACTCCTGAAGAAGATTTTTCGGGGCACGTTTCCTAGACCAACTGCAACGCTTGGTGCAAAAGTGACTTTGTGGAATAGCTAGAGCTCTGCTTTTGTTGGAACAGCTTGTGTGCTGGAAGGTCAGGGGAAGATCGCTGTGCACCTGAGGAAAACGGAGGTGGGTCACGCGTGGTGAAGCACAGCCTGGGGACAGCTTTCCCTGCCACAAGTGAGTGGTGGAGAGCAGGCAGGGCTTTGCTGCTTTTCTCCCATGCTTCTGTTCATCGCTGGCTGCAGAGAGCGAAGGTCACCTTTCTCCTCCTGCACCAACTCTTCCTCCCCAAGCCCCAGACCTCCTGAACAGGCCTGGTAGGGGAAATTCCTCCTCTGGTTTGGGCCAGAGCAGACCTTGGGCACAAAAGCCCGCTGTTCCTCCCACAGCCCCTCTGGTTAAAACAGGGTTATCACTATCGTTCATGGGATGCTCCTGCGGACGGTTGGGCTGCAACATGACATAGGCACTGGGTCATGCTTCATGTGGATTCACTGTTGGGGCGCAAAGTGCCAATTTTCAGCCACCAAAGCCAGATCTAAACATTTCTATAAATCCAGGAACCTGGGGAAAGATCGCTATGCAACTTCTCTTTGTGCTTTTTTTTTTTTTCCTTTGATTGAAGGACTCGCATTGGAAATAAGTGATGCTTTTTGTGAGGTGCCTATTTCTGATAAGCTCTTGCCAGCCCACCAAGAAACACCCAGCCTCGCACAGCCCTTCTCTTTCATTTTTGGAAGGGAATATACATGATTTACTGCTTTGCCCAAATCTTCAGAGCCGCTTTTGTCGTTGTCTTCTTTGGCATCATTATTTATCATCATTTCAATTCTTGCTGAACCTGAGAAAGAGAACACCATAGCGAATTACCAGGCAATTGCACAAAGCAGAGGGGTGAAGCTGGTAGCAAAAAAAAGGGAAATAAACAGGAATAATCAAAATAATCACCTGGAGTGATTAGCACAGCTTTTGAGAGAGCTGGCACTGATCGCCGTCCCCAAAACTTGTTTCTCAATGCTTTAAAACAATTTAATCAGGCACCCAGAGTTTAGCTTATCAGGTGGAAATCAAAGCCTGCTCTTGGATGAACAAGGCTCCAGCTGAGACATTTTTGAGCGTTCCTCCTTCTTGCAAGGCTAAGGTGACAGGCAGAGATACAGCGTGAAGATTTATTCTGCAATCCACTGACTTCACAGCATCCTCTGTAAAGTGCTGAGATGACAACTCTTCAGCCAGCCCCGGAGATGGGACCAAGCCAGGCACATGGCATTTGCTACCTACGCTTCACTGCTTAGATATCAAAGAAGGGTGCTTGCAGCCGCGAAAAGGAGGTTACTTTCAAAGTGCACGAGCACAGAGCTTTCCTGGGTGGCTCTGCCCATGCTGCTCCATGGCAGATGAATCCGTTCCCCTTTTCAACGAGGCTCCTGGAAATAAAGTGCAATAAACTCTCTTTCAAAACATGACGATAATTACTCACTAGGGCTTGGGTAATGATTTCCCCAAATGCTCAGGTCTACTTTTAACCATATCAGGGCTTTTTTTCCCCCTTGCCACCTGCGTGCAGTTTTTCTTTCGCAGTAATAGCAGGAAAGGATCTCCAGCAGAAGCAGGCAAAAGCAGGGACGACTGTCTGACTGCCTGGTGGAGGCAGGGATGAGGGGTGACAAATGATGGAGTAACAGGAGAAATCATAACTAGATTTTTTTTTTAATAAAACTTTGTTCCAAGGCTTAATGTATTAAAAAAAAAGTAATTCAGAATTAACTTCATCTCCCGACGTAGCTGGCAAGTGTCTGTTAACAGCATTGAATATCCCAAATGGTACCAACTTAAAATTTCCCTAATTTTTAGTGTAAAGTTAGCTTGCAAAGCTCAGGGCTGGTAAGGAGCAGGAAAGCTGTTGGGCAAAGAGGTACGAGAGGGCAGTATTCAGGGAAGAGGTCTTCAAGTTCTTAAATTATCTTCTAATTATGCTTTCTTACTCCCTCGTAAGGCTGGGCACTGGCTTGAGGTATCGCTCCCCTTCCACAGCAGCAGGGCTGTGGAAGGGCCCCTCAGCAGGTGGCACCACTAGAGGCCACTGTTGTAATTTAGCAAGTGAAATGCTGCTCACTCCATCACTTATTAATTTTTTTAATGAAGTATTCGGTAGGTGCAGACCATGGAGCCAAGAAAAGGGATTTTATTTGTGTTTCTTCCCTTCGGCTCTAAAGACAGGGTTTGCACAACCCGCGGGAGGATTTGCAGGAAGGGTTGAACAGAATTGGTTGGTTTGAATGTTCAGTAAAAATCCAAATGTCCTGAAGAGCCAGTGCTGAGTCGCTCCTGGTCATCACCAAGGCCCAAGCAGGTAGTGGCAGAGGGCACATCCCCAGTTGCATGCGTGGCAGTGCTCACGCTTTCCCAAGGAAAAGCCAGCTGGTGACACCAGAACACAATGACATCATCAGCTCATGGTGACATCAGCTTACGGTGACACGCGGTGACACTGGCACAGGCAGGAGCACGGAGAAGGGCGAAGGCTGCCTGCAAGCCCAGGAAGAAAAGGTGCCAAGGGCTTTTCTCTGCTTCAGTTTTGCTGGGGGAGTCAAAGCCAAAGCTGGCATCTGGGGAGTCAGCTTAAGCAGAATTGCCACAAAACCTTAAAAAAAAGGAAATATTTTACATTTTACGTATGTCAGGATTATTTTCCCCGATGTTATTTCCCTCTCTCCCATCCCTGCTGGACTTCAACACCTCTCTCTTTTGCTAGGGTTGCTTTAGAGGGCAAAAGGAGCAGAATAGGCCCAGCCAGATGTTGCAGGAGGGTTCCCAGCCCTGGACCCCCAAAGCAGAGAGAGGGGGTGCTGCATCACCCAGGGTGGTCCCCTGTCCCCAGGGCTGTGAAGGGGGCACTAAGGGATTAGCTGGGCTCAGCTGCCTTCTCTTGCAGGATAAAAAACCACATCAATCTCAGAATAGTTTCCCTCCAGCAAATTGCTCTCCAGGAGCCCCTCAAGCCCATTTTCCCATGCAGGGGGTGGGGGGGTCCTCGCCATGTCACACCCAGTTATTCTCCCAGTGCCGCTTCAAGGCAGGTGATGCTGCTCCTCTTCCCCATTAATAATTCTTCTTCGCTAACTCCAAAAGACTTTTAATTTCATGCTACAGTGAGTGACAAGCAAATCTCATCCAAGACAGCATGTGGTGATGCCCAGGCTCATCCTGGCTGATCTGGCAGCTGGAGATTCCTCCCACAGCCTGGGCAGTGTGTGGGGATGTCACCTCCAGAGCTGAACTCAGAGCCTGCAGAAGCAAAGCTGGAGCCTTCCCCACACAAGAAAAATGGTCTGACCCCCAAGGAAGAAGCGGTTTGGCCTCGGAGGTGTCTTTTGTGGATATGCCACTAGAGGGGAACAAAGATCTATGGAATTTCTTAGATTTGCAATGAGCTGAAAAGCCTCCTGCAATCTGGGGGCCACAGTGCCCACCTGGAGACACTTCTGTGCTAGCACCACGCGAATGCTTTTCCTTGTCTCCAACAAGAAAATACTCAACCAATTTTATTAATGGCATTTATCACAAGCAAAGAAAAAAATGTTCCTGAGGATCTGTGAATTTTCCTAAGCACTGACACCTATATCAGGTGAAAACCAAAGCAAACCATATCACTTTTGGCAATACTTCTTCTGATAACGCTGTACTGAAATTGGGAGTTTGTGATATACATGGGAGGTGTATGCATAAAAATGAAAGAAATTACTTCCAAGCCATTCATACTTTACATTGAGAGCTTCATAAATGAAGCACCCGATCATTTGTTTGCACTTTGCCTAGAAATAATAAAGGTTGATAACGTGCTTATTAGGTTATTCATTATGGAGGCATCATTCATTTGCAATAATCTGGAGGCGTTAAAGCTGAAGATCTCTAATTATGATGCTTTTAGAGGAAACATACATAAAAGAAAAGTAGGGGGTAGCTTGTAATTCTCTCCATAAAATTAGTTCCTAGATGAAAAGGAAAGGGTCAGAAAATTAGTTAGTGACTTAATTAGTTTAGAGAAGAACTGTAAATTATCTGAAAAAATAATGTTGGAAAGCTTTAATGTGCTGAGAGGGCTTGTAACATGCAGAATCACGGTAGATATTTGAGTTTGGCAGTGATTTGACCCATGTGATGGAAACACTTTGGCCATGAAGAGGGGACAACTGCCCATGATTTCTCCTAGGGTCCATTGGAAGTTAAGCGTGTGGGAGAGGAGGACAACACATTGGGCAGAACAGACTTGGCCCTCGAGGCCGTTGGGAGACCTCTTCTGCCCCGGCTGCGTGCAGAGGAAAGCTGGGGAGAAGTATTCTCCCCCAAGTCCTGCAACAGGATTTGGCTGCTATCCCTCCTCCAGGAGCTTTCCTGCCCTCCACCCCAGCTGCTATCAGAGCCTGACGGTGATGCCTCGGTTATTTCGTCCTGCGCAAAGGGAAGGCGTGAAGGCGACTCGTGCACGTGTGCGAAAGCTCTCCCACACCCATACAGTCTCCACACTGGGTTGAGGCACCGGTCTCAGAGGAAACGTGGGTTTCTCTCTGTCCTGGTTTCGGCTGGGATAGAGCTAATTTTCTTCATAGTAGCTAGCATAGTGCTGTGTTTTGGATTTAGTACCAGAAGAATGTTGATAACACACTGATGTTTTCAGCTGTTGCCAAGTAGTGCTCAGACTACTCAAGGACTTTTTGAGCTTCTCCTGCTTGCCCAGGTGCATAACAAGCTGGGAGTACAGCACAGCTAGCACAGCTAACCCAAACTGACCAAAGAGCTATTCCATACCATATAACGTCATGCTTGGGGGGGGGCGGTTAGTTCGGTCGGTCGGTCGCGGGGAGACTGCTCGGGGCTCGGGGACTATCAGAGCCTGACGGTGATGCCTCGGTTATTTCGTCCTGCGCAAAGGGAAGGCGTGAAGGCGACTCGTGCACGTGTGCGAAAGCTCTCCCACACCCATACAGTCTCCACACTGGGTTGAGGCACTGGTCTCAGAGGAAACGTGGGTTTCTCTCACTTAACTTACTGCAAATTGTAATGTTGTGTTCGGAAGGGAGGAGGCTGGGGTCCTCGGTGGATTAGCACAAAAGGGAAGTATATGTGCCTGTCTGGACAGAAAAGTTATGCAGCCCCCCAAAGGCATACTCGCTTACGGTCTAGCTGATTTCTTCGGCAAAATGTAAACTGCTTTCCTGCTCTGTGTCATGGGAAACCTCTGTTCCTGGTGGTACAACTGCAGGACTGGAAGCTAACAGAAAGACCTCAAAGCAAGAACAGAACCGCACTTGGTTTATGACTACTACATAAGAGGAACTCGAATCCGAAGTTATCTCTAGCTGGTGTGTGATGAAGCAGCAGATGGCCACTTTGAATCCTGAGCTCCCCAAATGGCTCCAGCGTGGCAGCCCCTCATGCCCAGGCTGGAGTCCGGACCTACATCCCAAATCCTTGACGTCTCACAGCCCAAAGAGCAGGGAGATTCCTGGACTAGGTAAGGTACAGTCCATCTTGCGCTGACGTCTGTGGTCATCTCTAAATCACACAGTTGCACACCAAAGGTCTTCTCCATTTAGTCAGAAAAAGTGTCTACCTCTTCTCCAAAACTAGAGAGCTTTGTTCCTCCCAAAGCACTTAAGTGGCTTAATCTAAACCTCCAGAGCTGGAAAATACCCACAGGTGAATACAGTGAGGTTTTCATCTGTGCTGCAAACATGTCTTAAAATTCTCAAAAGAAAAAGCCCTGTGGCCATGAATTAACTTTTTTGAGGCTGAATTCCCTCCCCAGCATCTGTATCGCAATGGCCAAAAAGCAGTGAGCAAAATGACCTATCAGGAGTGGCGTTTGTTCCTTCCACTTTGTGGAAAATGATCTCTGCCCTCCTGCCAAGAAGGGGTCACCTCCTCCGGGATTGCCCTGGCGGCGAGGACATGGCACATCTCTTCCCCGACCACGCTGGACATGTTTGTTTGGGACACTGAAAGTGAGTCACCACCGAATTATGTTTCCCCAGAGGACTGAAAAATAGTTGGACACTAAATCTCGGTATAAATCAGCTAAGAGTTAATGTTTATCTTTTATCAGAGTAATGGGAAAAGTTCAAGCAAGACGGCTAGATTCAGGGTGAAGTCAAACTCCCAAACTTTCTCTTAAATTAGGCCCGGCGGGGGCGTAAAAGCATCCTTAGGGACCACAGAGCTCTGCAGGAAATTATGCCAGCTCCACCAACTCATGTTCATTATCAGTGTCGCTCACTCATGTCACCTCCACAATTATTTTGGGACCTGTCACCAGTAACATTCTCCCACCAGCAAATGTTTCCAGCTCGCTCTAATGGGGAGGCTGAAGTTCGAAGCAAAAGTTACCTCTGCACCTACTCTTCACACTTTATTGCCTTTTTGCACCCCTGTTGAACAGAAAGCAGCCGCAGGCTCCTGCTACCCACCCTGGGAGGCACTTGGGAGCTGGGGGGCTGCGCAGCTTCCCACCCTCAAATACAGGAATGGGGCTGGGGGAGGTGGGAGGGGTGGGCAGTGTCAGACCCAGGGAAGCAGACCCAGGGCTAAGCTGGGGTCTGTAATGCACAAACTTAACTCCACAAGCTCCAGCATTTGAGGGAAATTAATGTCAGGCTCCTGTGGAAGCGCTAATGCTGTAGGGAGAGGACAAAGTGGAGGCAAGCAAAGCCTACCCCGTTACAGGGCTGCCATCCAGCTCTTGGTGGCTGATCAGCTTGGATACGTACTTATTAGCTTTCAGAAGATTTTTGGAATATTGTGGAAGGTGGAAGAAAAGCCCAATGTCACACGAGCACACAGCAATACAGGTGTGAAGAGACCCCACAGGTCTCTAATCCAGCCCCCTGATCAGAACAAGTATAACCTCAGGGTGAGGTGACATTGCCCAGGGCTTCACTGGGGTAAGTCTCAAATAGCTCTGAGGACGGAGGCTCCGCAGCTTTCCTCTGCCCCTCTGCCAGGATTTAACCACTCTCACTGGGACCATTTTTCTCTTGCATCTACTGCGTATCAAGCTGCAAGCCGTGCCCGTTGCCTTCTGCCTGGGAAGGATCTGGCTCCATGTCTCCTAGACCTCCCCCTCACCCCCTTCCCGACAGCTCTCGGCCACCAGCAGTCCCAGCATAGGCACCATCTCAGCATGGTGACAATTTGTCCCATGCTGCTTCTTGGCTATTTCTGCTCTGAAATAGGGGAGATTGTGAGAGGCGCTGGCTGCAGCTCATGTCCAAACGTGCACATGCCAGGCGAGCCACCATCGGAGGCTCCTGAGATGAGCCATGTGCTGGAAGGGAGCAGCTTTGATTAAGTGGATTATGCTGGAAATAAGCACCAGACAAAGCACTGAAATGTTGACATGAGCTATAGCAATGAGAAATGGCAGTGATTAATAAGCTGCAGTACTGTAACTAATCAGTGTTTGCAAGCACTTTGGACCTGGAAAGCATCTACTGAGAACTGTTCACTGTGAACATTTCCTATATCATGTTGACAAATCAGACTGATATCTTCACCACAGGCAAAGGGGCCGATGACTCCTTTGGTGGAAGGGATGTTTTAATGATGTTTTCTTCATGTAGGCACACCACCTCCCCATTGCTGGCTGCAGGATGTCACCCGTTCCCCGGCCCGTGGCTTTGTGCCTCCGTATCCGTCAGTTTGGGCTCCTGCCATGCCTTCAGCCCCTGGCATGCCTCCAGCACACCCAAACCTGCACGGGATCACAGGCAGAGCACAGATAGAATGGCTGCAAGGCCCATCGGCCCAAGGGCACCTTCAGGGACATCAGCTGGAGCCACAATTTCTGCTACGCCTCTTCCAGCTCTGTCACCTCCCTCACACCCTGTTCCCCAGTCAGCAGACGATTTCCCAGGGTGAGCATGAGCAGTGTGTGCAGATCAGAGCCCATTATCAAATATTCTTTCACGCCAAGTTGATCTGGAAGTGGATTTTTCTAGAGAAGAACGTACAGTTTCATTATGGCATAAACCAGCAAACAAAAAGCCGCTTGCTTGTGAGAAACCTCCATCCTCCCTGTAAACATTTCAGGGGAAAAGAGGCCTCGGAGTCGAACTGATGGCCCCATCTTGTCACCACCAGCCATCCCACCTCCCTGCCCAGACACCCTGTCCTGAGACAACAGGTGAAAAGCAAGTTCACAGGGAATTTTTTCTTCCTCCAGTTTCCCTTTTCTTTCTCCCCCCACCTCACCCGCCTGCCTTTTACAGTGTAACACATGTCAGGCTTCATGTAACAAAAAGAATTTCCAATGTCAGGCAAATAATTTTTCCATCTGTGGCGGTTTTTTCCCCTCCCCATTTTATATTTTTTTAACGGAAGTGGCATCTGTGAGGTGCTGGCTGTAAGCGATACGGCCTGGAGCTGCACAGTTCATCACCAGCAGCCCGCTGCCGGCGTGCCGGCTTTGGCTGCTCCAGCTGTTGTTATGGAGAGGGCAGGCATCAGTTCAGCTGACAGCTGCAGGCTCGCCGAGAAAATGAAAGTTGTTTTTTCCTGTTCAGCAGTTGTCTTATCCTTCCCAGCACAACCTGATGGGGTTTTCTAGTAACAGGCTAAGGTTAGAAATCATGAAAAATATGCACAAGTGTCTTCTCAATACAGCTCAGGTCTTGCATTTCCTCCCGTCCATTTTCAGAACAGTGCATCCCCAGAGGTGGCTGTGTACGAGCCTGATCTACCCCTTTGGGAAGCACTTGGGACTCCAAGAAGGTACGAGCTGCTCTTGGTTGTACAAATTCCCATCAGACGCCACAGGAGTGTGATGAGAAGTGGAAGTGAGCACTGGGGTAGCTGGTCCTTCAGGTCCAGTGTTTGAAATATTTCTGTCAAAACCAGCTCTGAGCAACAAGAATTAAGGAATAGGCGTTGCTTTCCTGGAAAACCGTTAGAGATGGACTTCACTGGACAGCCCCTGCCTTTGACAAGGGGTTTAGGGCCAGGGTTTAGTGATGGGATGGCAGGGTTAGGGTAACAGTTGGACTTGATGATCTTAAAAGGCTTTTCCAACCTAAATGATTCCATGATTCTATGATTCTATGAATATGCTGTCTGGAACAAGGGAGCCCAAACGAATAAAAAAGGTCTCTGTGTAAATGGGACTAGACTGCACCCTTCCTTCCCCTATCCCCATCCCTGGGAAATGCCCTCTGGGTGTGAAGGACCCAGCAGGGCTTTTACCCATTGACAAATCTGAGAAATACAGAGGACAACTGGCACAGGTACGGGTTTGGCGCCTGCCCACGTGAGCCAGCACTCACAGAAGGGAAGGAAAGGCTTTGTCAGACCTCGAGCAACATGTGTGTGCTATTAAAGGCATGTTAATGAAGATAAATCTTTAGTTATGCTCTGAAACCCTACCTGCACAATATAACAGCAACAGCAGCCATAGTCTGACAACCCTTCTGCTTGCACTGCTGTAATGTAACTAGACCTTATAACCTGGGCTGGGACGCTGTTACCCCTCATGGCTCAGCATTGGGGACATCAGGATCCCAACCCAGAGCCCTGTGCGGGAACATCCTGCATTCCCACAGCCCTCCCCCCGCATTGCAATCGCAGCTCTGCCCTCGGTGCGGGCACCCGTGGGTGCCACCCTGGTTACACAACCCTAAGCCGTGACAGCGGGTCTTTCGCCTCCGAAGGAGGGCCTGCTTTCTCGTTAAATGCCTTGTGGAGGTGGAAGTGCTCTTTCCATTGCCTTCCTGCCCACGCTCCTCCTGTGAGATCCCACACACGTGGCAATCAAAACTAGGAAGCCAGCCTGACTTTCCGAAGCATTTCTCACCACTTTCTCACCCGTGGGGGAGCGTGGCAGGGGGGAGCACCAGGGGATTTTACAGCTCTCCGTGCCCTCCTCTGCATTGCTCCGAGGTGTCCAGGGGCTTGCACCCACGATGGGAACAGCAGAATGAGGGGTATCGCTTACCACATACTGTTTTCGAATCTGCAGCACAGATGCATGAGGGGTATTTCTCCCTAGCAGAGTATCATAAGGCAAAAATCAAGAATATTTGTTTATCTTTCCAATAAAGGCATCATGGGAAGGATAATTTCCTACATGCTAAAATACAGACTGTATCACACTGAGAAAATTGAAGGAAATATTGCTCATCTACTCCTCTTTAACTGCCAAGGCATTTGCAAGCATCCTTCTTTTATTAAATGCCACATGAGACCTTTTTTTAATACTACATGAAAGAAAGGTACTTTATTAGGTAAATATAATGAAATAACCATGTGTTGTTTCTCACTTCATGGCAAATGTTTCTACTTCCTGACGGTATTGATTCCAGATCGAAAAATGCTGCTTTATCCCGGTACCACTTAACCTTCCGCACAATCTGTTAAACTCAGCCTAAGAGCTGTGCAAAATTTCCTTTTCCATCAAGCTTCCTTGACTTTTTTTTTTTGTACAATACTTGTGGAGTCAAAAGACATTGCTCTAACTCCAATATGCATTCCAGCACAATCTATTTTCTCTTCCTATTTCATTTTCTGCCTCCTACCATTTGCATGCTCATGAAAAGAGATTTTCCCAGGTTAAATTGTGGAAAACAAAAGACAAAGTCCATTTGGTGGCAACTTTATTCAAAATTTGCAAGGTGCTGATGCTAACCATG
>NW_009259977.1:1777599-1780604 GCF_000687185.1 Egretta garzetta
TGCAGGCTGAAATACTAAGAAGCTGGGGCTGGATGGATACCCTGGACCAGCAGAAGAGATGAGATTTCCTCTATAGAGACTGTTTGAGCTCATTAGCTGAAATTACCACATCCGTGCCATGTTTAATGAGCTACATTATTTTGGGGGTATGTTCTATCAAGATCACATTAACAATTTCCCATGGAAACCATGTGGATCACGTCGCTGGTGGAAATGAAGCTGAACATTAAAACCTTCATCACATCTATTGAAAAAGTGAATTTCAAATTATGTGGGATTTTATTTTCCTTCAGATAAGCATCCAGAAAACCGAATGTTCATACAGACTTGCACAAACCTGATTAAGCCATCAGGAAGGAAATTTTGTGACGGTGAAATCAGGTGTCTTCCCCAGGCAATCTCAGTGCTTCATGATGATTTCTGATAAGGAAAAGCTGCCAAGACCTTTATTTTGTCTGGTTTTTGAGACACTCTGACCACAGAAGCAATGATTTTGGGTGGCTCTGCACACTCACACACTCCAAAGCTATTGGGAAACCAGCTTGTGCCCCAGTAGTTCCAAACCTTCCAAAACCAGAGTACAACCCAGACAAGCTTGGACTCGGGAGGTCTCTTTGGTACGCAACACCTGCATATGGCAGAGAAGTGATGGACCAGGGGAAAGACGTGTCCTTTTCTGTTTGACCCCCAGTGCCCAGTGATGCTTTGCAGAGCCAGGGCAGGCACAGGCATCTTCCCAGCTAAGTAAGAGCTAATCACAGCCCTCTGCTGCAACCTGACATCTCAAACCTCTTGTGCGTCTGCTCTGGTATGGTGTGGGGAGTCCCAGAGCCAACTCCAGGGGAAGCTGATAATGTCTTGTGATATAAAAAGAGGTGGAAAACCAGCTGCTACCCCTCTCTGTCCCAGACAGCACAGCCCCAGGCTACATGGCTGGCTCCTGCAGCTGAAGGCAAGGTCAAGGTGTGGAAGGAGGTGGCTGCTCTGGGTGACAAGGGGACAAAACAGCCCCGAAGCATCAGTCACCTCCCTCCCCTCTCCCAGTTCCCACCAGGAGCAGCAAGCTCATCTGTGTAGATCGCTCCTCCCTCCTGCAGCACTTCTGGGTCTCCTTCCTGACCTTGACAAACCCCAGGTGTGGAAGAAAGATGGAAGAGCTGAGTCAGCCAGGGAAAAATCGGAGGACCCTGGGATTACTGCACAGAATATCTCTTGTACCTTGCATGGGCTTAGGGATTTCCTCCAGCTCTTGGTTTTGCTGCCAGGCACAGGGAGAGCAGCCACCCCTGCCTCTGCCTGGAGCAGGGCTCTGCCACAGCTGGTCTGGGCGATCCCCTTCATGTTGGACACCCCTCAGCCTTTCTTGGCCGTTACTGCTCACATGTGCAACCAAACATGCTCCAGTCCATACCCTGTGCTGCATGACCTAATCCCCTATCAGTTACTGCTTATTTCCTTCGTTTTGTCCCTTCTAGCCTCATTCAGACACAAATTCTTTGCCTCCTACATCAAATGCGTTGCGACCCACTTCCTCCAGACAGTGACTGGGGAAAACTTGGCACCAAGAGCCCACTCCATATACGATGATTTCTTTTTGTTGTTGTTTTAAGCAGTTTTAAGCTGATGATTTATTGAAGGGTCCACATCTTCCCAGCATCACCAAACATCTGATGATTTTATTTCGATTGCCTGGTTATTCACGGCCAGCCTGCTTTTCCACTCACCCAAGCCTCTTTCAGTTATGAAAAAAATGAAATGGTGGATGTTTATTTTATCTCTTTTCCCCAGAGAAGGAGTTTAATAATTTAGCAGCAGATATGAAACTGCTCCATGAGGAGTAATTTGTTTTAGGGGGGAAAAAATGAGATGATTTTTTTTCTCTCTCTCCCAGATCCCCATATATAAAGGTATGGTTTGCTTTGGATCATATTCACTCTCTGAAGACTTGGTTTTGCTATTAAAATCTTTATTTCACTACAGATTATTCTACCATTCCTTTGTCTCTCTGCTATTAGTCTGCTTTTGGTATGCAGCTGTCACCATGGCTTTTAGTAACCTGCTTTCTATTGGTTCCCAGAAACAGTTTATATCCCCTTAGAACAAGCCAATAAAGGATTTCAGGTGCTTTTTAACCTGCCAAACGCAGCCCATCAAGAGATGCATGGAAAGGAAGGGCAGGAAGCAACAGATTTTTTGTCACAACTTATTTACTAACCCTGTATTTTGAGCTTATTGCTTGCTTGGTCTCTTTGAGAGCTTTTTTTCCCTTATGAAACGGCACCTTTATGCTTGCAGAGACCAACACAGGGATGGGCAAGTCCAGTGTCACCGGGTGAAGGAGGCCGGTGCCTCCCCGTGCACGCTGCCCACGTGCATCCAGAAAATGAGTCCACAGCCCCTGCCACAGCAATCGTGAGAGCGGGGCTCAACAAACTGCATTTCTAGACTGGGGACTGTCAAAGGCCCTTGTACATATTTCCTAGAAATTGTAGAGGTTTAATGGCCTCTGAAATCACCAAGATCTTCCAAGGATCAATTCTCAGAAGACCTGTAAGAGCTCGGTATCTTGCCAGCCTTGGCGTCTCTGTCAAAGGGGGCTGAAGTTGACTGAATTATTGCAGGAGAGGCAGACAGACGGGCGCATTCACAGCAGCCACACAGGACTCCTTTCATGGACCAGGTTAAAAAAAAAAAATCCAAGCCCTGCAAGTCCCTGCTCCACTTCTCCCCAGGATCCTGCCCTGATACACGGGTCCCTCTAGTTCCTAAATGGGGGACCCCCTCTCCCCAAGGAAACCCCACTGCCATGGATCCCCACGAGCCACTCACATCCCCCTGATGGGCAAAGTGGAATTAAATAAATAGCAGGTTCTGTAACTGCTAACTCCTAAACAGTATCACTTTTGGCAAAGCTGTTTCACATTCTGACCAAATGGAAATTCTTCTTTATAGCAGAGGCTTGGATTTTTTTTTTTAATTCGCTCTTTTTTTTAATAGTTCTTTCT
>NW_009259977.1:1781900-1794909 GCF_000687185.1 Egretta garzetta
TGAAGCTAAGGACACTGTTCTGATAATTCCTCGAGCAGCCCTAACGAAACACTATCCAGATGTGTTGCTGTTTTTCTGCAGGGGGAATGCATTGTGCATGTCAAAAAAAAAAAAAAGGGGGGGGGGCAATTTTCCCCTCCACTTGGCCTTCAGTTTTAAATGAAGTGAGGTAGACCACCATTTTGGGGCCAGAAGATGAAAACCAGCACACCCAACCCTTCCAGTAACCTAATGAGGAAAGATCCAGAAGAGTTCATTTGAGGAAGAAAAAGCAGGAGAGAGAAAGAGAAGGAAAAAAAAAAACCCAAACTATCCAGGCTTAGGAATCAGGAGCAGAAATACGAGCCTTGTTCCTTGTAAGCTTGGATAATCTAAGTCAAAAACCACATGAATCAATTCAAGCTGAGTCCAGACTGCTGTTCTGCACACATATGTACACACACACACCCGCACACACAGCATTTGCTCTCTTCTGTAACATTTCAGTGGCTGCTGCTTTGTTGAGAAATGTTGGGAAACACATTTGCTCTGTTCCCACTCACAAGGAGGGCTGAAAATGTTTTGATTTTATAATAATTGGACTTTCACACCCTGCGTGTTTTCAAAGCGTTGCATGAGCATTATCTAATAATCCTCAAGGCAGCTCAGTGAGGTAGGTAAAAGTCAGCATCATTATCCTCACTTTGCAAACCGGGGCGAAACCAAGACAGGGGTGATATATGCCTTGCCCAAGGCCACACAACACGTCGATGGCAGAGATGGGATTAGTGCTAAGGAGCTGCTGGCTCACGTCCCGGGATCGGGGCTCCGTCCACTGGCCTGGGCTTCCCCCGGGATGGAAGTGCATTTGTGTGTGAGCGAAAGAGGGGAGAGAGGGAGGGGAGGGCAAGATGTGCAGGAAATATGCACCATAATGAGTAGTGCCGGGGTATTTTTTGCACCAAAAGGACAGGCTCGCAGATCTCAGTGGTGTTTCAGATGTCCTGTCTTGCAGGCAGAGGCGATGCTGATGCTCAGCTGGAGGGAATGAGTTTTTCCAAAGCAGAGGTTGGTTGATTGGTTCCTTTCTGACCGACCTCCTTCAGACAAAAGATGGGTTGAACTCAGAAAGGGAGTGAGCAACAGGTCTTTGCTAACAGGGCTCCTCCGGACGGAGATGGATGAGGGAGCGCTGACCCCGGCGGCTCTGCTGGCAGGGGAGCAGTGACAAGCAGCTGGCAGATGCAGCTCCCTCCCCCGAAACAGCTGGATCTGAGGGAGGACATCTGGATGCAGTCTGGGTGGTTTGCGAGAAACAACGTCCACTGAGTCACCAAAGAGAGCGAACCTGGTTCTTCAGGATGCGGAAGACGAGACGCCCTGTGCTCGCTGTGGGGACGGGGCTGCAGGGCGCTTGCGGGGATGGACTGGGCCTCCCACAGCGCAGAGGTGGGAGGAAAAACTGCGTTAGGGGGTTACGCACTCCGAACCCTACCCCAGTGTCCGGGGACTGTGGCAGATCAGAACTGCATGTGAATCGCCAAAATCCTATAAATCCAAAGGCGTGTACAAATACTCCAGAGCCTACGAGCTCACCGGGGCCAAAAAGCCAAACAGCGACATAACAGGTGGATGAAAACTATTAAATCTCTCCAAACCTTCCCTGGGGCTGCCAGTCCTGGCTTGGCTAAGCCTCTGGAGGCTTCTGAAGCTCCAAGAAGGCTTTTTTTTTTTGGCATGCAGAGGTGGGTCTGCCAAACCCACATCCAGCTCCCATGCCCAGAGCATCGCAGGTGATGGGACCCTCCAGTAAAGCACTTGCAGAAATCAATTTCAGGAGTTTTCCAGCCCCTCTCTCTGGCTTTCAGCAGGTGAAGGTGAAGCTCCATGCAAGATAGCGTGACCGTCTGTCTAGTTTCTCGATTGCAGTTGCTTACTGAACACCTAGGCCGAGCAGTGCTGCATTTAGCCAATTCACAGCCACTCCTGTGGAGCTTCCCCCACTCCAGAGCTACTGCCTGACTTCCCGGAGCAATATCACAACATAGCGTTCGTGAAAAATCTCCCATAACAGACACCAGAAAATCCAGTTAGTGACCGCCTCTGCGGATGCTTCATCAGGGAGGTAAAATTAAGACAGAGCTTGCACTTTCTTAGACATCAAAGCCCCAGAAGAGCATGAAATCAACATAGGAAACCAAGTTTTACTAGTTCTGGTGCTCAGGGTTGTTTCTTACCAAGATCATAGAAAATACCCTTGGGGTGTCCTTCTCCACACTAGAAAGAACACTGGTTACAGGATTAAGTCCAGCTCTGTTTCCTTCAGAATTTTACTGTCTGCAAAGCCGTTACGCAGTTGGCATCAGATTGCTGTGTTTCCTCTGCGAGAAGCCAAATGTGCCCTGTTTTGAGGCACCTTTTGCCTTCGATGCCAGGTGACAGCGTGCAGGTGACCAACCTTTTGCCAGCCAGCATCCAGACCCAAGAGGCATGTCCGCATTGCTGAAGGACCATCATGCCAGATCCACCACCCTCTCCAAAACTGGCACCAGATCCCACCCTTAGGGCAGATATTTATTAACTCCAAGGGCACATGAAGACTGCACTTGCTGGGTACCCACTACGCGAGGTGTCCAGACCTGCGGCCGCTGCAGCGTGCTGCTCCTGGGAGTTGGAGTCCCTTCTCCTGGCTTTGGAAGTTCATCTCAGTTCATATAGAGCTGTGTTTTACCTTTGTTCTGCTTCCCTACGCATAAGCCTGTGGCCTAGAGGGAGAAACGCTGCTTGAATGTGCAGGAAACCTGGGCTAGATTCCCGTTCTCTTGCTCCTTCAACTACTTTAAAAGGAAAAGGAGTGGGGTTTTCCAGCCACATGCGTGTCACATTCATGCATCTCGTTAATGCGGCATCGTGGGGAACTTGCTCTCCGAGCCTCATTACCTTTTGTCTCCAGTTCCAGGAACAGAGCAGACGGTTGCCAGACTGTGGTATGCAGCGCTTACCCCTTGAAAAATCTTTAAAGAATTTAAACTTTGCACAGACGTTTTAAGCAACCCCAGCTGCCAATTCCACATGAGACAATCTTTAAGATAAATGGATGTTTGTAATCATCCAGGCACTGGCAAAGGCAAGAACCGCCATTCAGGTAGGCAGCTTATTGAATTTAGCGGTGGGCCCTGGGTGACTGCGCTACGGGGTTCACCCATGTCTGTCTACGCTTGCTTACAGTGCCACTTTTACTGTGCTCAATGCTGCAATTAGCTTCATTTATATTAAATATTGTTACTGCTCCCTTTCCCTGTGTCCCCATCTTTGGGAAGCCTGGAGAGTTTTGACAGGAGTAAACTGTAACTAATCGGAGCGGAAAATAGTCCAGTGACTGGGGATCTAGGCTCTGCACCTTGGGATGCCACAGACCTTGTCAGGGGGCGCAGATAGCTTAAAAAATGAAAAAAAAATAAAAATACTTTGGGTTAGGAAAAGCAGATGCCTGTGAGTGCTCCCAGCTCCTGCAGAGAGGAGGGAGTGAACCTCTCCGGTCGCCTTCCTGGCAGCAGAGCACTTGGAGAGAGACTTCAAGCAGGTAGAAATCACCTGGCGTGGGGATTTCATGGCAAACCCATCTCCCAGGCAAAAAGTTTGCTGTGTGGGGTGAATCTTTCTGAAGTGGGATTTGCTGCTGGGCAGAGGGCCAGCCCTGAGCTGCCAGAGCCCTCGGGGCTCACTTAACCCCCGCCTGGCACCCCAAGTGCCGAGCCCACACTGCCGTTCGGCTTTGATATGGCCTCGCACCCCTCAAACAGCAGACGGGGGACATCAAACGAAAGCCCCCAAGCCTGGAGCGCTCAGCCCTGCCTGCCTCTGCCCGTGCTGCCAGCACCGGAGCCCACGTAGCACGCCTCTCCATCCTCTCTGGGCAAGTGGTTTTTTCCAAGAGCCATGGGCAGATTTTGGGAGAGAGCATCACGCTGCCCTTGGCAAGCACCCTGCGAGGTCCGCTCGCTGCTGCTGGTGCTGATGCCAGTGGGCTGATGCGGTAGGACGTTTGCAGAAACCAAGCGTGCCAGGGGTAGCCGAGCAAACTGAATCCAGTTAAAAGAGTTTAAGGAAAGACTGGTGGAAAAGGGGCTGCCACTGTCACCCAGCTGCAGCCATGACCTCACTTAACCGCACTTGGCCTCCGCTGAGCTGAGACCTCATGGCACTTCTCCCATACGCGCTTGTGCTCAGCTAAACTGACTGAGCGATAATGCAAATTTACTGCAGCCAAACGAGCAAGAGATGAGAAAAATATCTTGAGTGTTCACCGTAGGGCAGGACTGAGGGGGATGCAGAGGCCACTCTACTTGCGCCGGGGCCTTGCACCAACTGTGGACAAGTTCCAGCGGGTGGCATTGACCTTGGCGGACAGGCCAGCTAGCCTGCAAGGCTTGGGTCGCTCTTCTTGCCCTAATCCACACTGGATCAGCTGATTTCATTTCTAATTTCCTCACACATGTGCTCAAGCACAGCTGTGGAACATGAGCCGAGTCTGCAGAGGAAATCCTGAGATTTACACAGGCCCCAGTGGATTATAAAAACCTGGAAACCGGACAGATAACACTCATGTAACAGACTCGAAACATGCTGAGGAGAAAAAAAAAAATCACAATAGATTAAAACCTGCTGTTCTCTGCAAAATGTAAAAGTGTCTTTTCCAACACTTTGAACTACTGTGTTAAAACTTTGCAGGTAGCTATCGTTTCAAAGGTGTAATCTTCAGGAGGATTTTTTTTTTTTTAATGGATTTGGTAAAGTCGTAATAAAAGAGTTCTTAAAAGGGCTTGACCTGGAGGGCTGCAAGCTTTTTGCCTGGCGAGGTTCATTTCTAAACTGTGTGCAGCTTCCAGAGCTTCTGAGAACTTCCAAGATCTGAACTGGCTGACAATGTTAAATGCACAAGGTAGTGGGAGTAAGAAGTAAACATTTCTTGCTGGGAGATGTTACGTTTTTCCATCCCAGTGGAACCAGTTGGACACTGTGTGGGTTTCTGATGGGACAGATAAATCTCTTTTCCCAGCTTCTCCCTGCCTACAGAAAGCACAGGCTTTGTATCTCAGGGTTTGGCTTTTCTGCAGGTGGAGAGATGACCCTGCTAGAAAAGATCTCATTCATAGGTTGGATGCTCAGCTGATTCCACAGCGCGAATTCACTGCAGTGGCTGGACCAGTCCACACCGTTACCTGCATCTTGGGTTTCTGGAGCCCACTGCATGTAGGAATGCTTTTCTTCCCAAGTGCAAAGCAGTAATGGCCATTTATGAAATGTCTTTGTCCTCATTCATGGTTTCATCTGTGCTGTGCCCATTGCCCCCGTTTCTCTGTGTTTGCTCTTAGACCTTTTCAATACCTTAAGCTAACGATTGATCTGGAAGGGATGTCACAGTCCTGGAGAAACATTTTCATATTCCCCATATCAGTAGGGTGTGAAGGACTTTTTCCACACGTTTTCTGTTTGACTACTGGCTCAGAGCTGCCATTTTTTTGCTTGTCAAGGTCTCCAGCTGCATCAGTGGGATCAAAAACAGGCGCAAGGTCAGACTGCTTTTTCTTAAGCTGTCAAATGTGATTTATTGCTTTTCTCAGGATCAATGACTTAAGAATTTGGGTTGCCAAGCTGTGCTGGGTCATGTCCATCTAGGGCAGTTAACAGGGCCAGAACCTCTTATTTCAAGGCCCCTTCTTCCCCCAGGACTTTGTGTGTATCTCAGTTCCGTTTTATCTTGGGCATCAAAAGAATTTTGAGGAGGGGTCAGATAAAAGTTTGGGGGTTTCCTCCCTCATTTTTATGAAGAGCAAACCAAGATGGTTTGGGAATTGTGAAAGCAAAACCAGGTTGACTTGGATCTCAGATCTATTTTATCTCAGTCACCAATCTTTCATTTGAATTTGGGGTTTCCAAACCAAAACCCAGCTAAGACTTTGTAAAAAAACAAACCTGAAATCCAGCCTCCTCCACACATTCCAGGCGGTTGCTGAGAAGAATTCTCCTCCAAATTAATTTTAATCAAACTGTGACAAGAAGAAACCTCAGCTGACATCCACCTCCCCCCAGAAGGAGCAAATCCCATCCCGAGAGGGGCAGAAAGAAGAACAGAGAAAAGCAGACAAGACCTGACTTGGTGTCTGCACTACCAACATGCTCCAATCTGGAGCTATTTGAATGCAAAGCAAGAACTCCAGGCATCTCACGACCTTTAACATGGCTTGAGACACTCTGAAATGATGTTGCAAGTATCCTAGGACAAGACATAAGAAGCACGGCTCAGATTTGCCCAGACTGCAGAAGTTATTGGGGTAGTCAAGAGAATAGAGCGGTTTGAGCCTTGGTGCCTTGCAAGATGATAGAGAAGGTGTGAAGGTGCGGAGTACGTTGCCTTGAAAGATGGTTGTCTGAAGGATGTGGTAACGTTGGCCTTCAAAAACAGAGCCACTTCTATTACAGATGAGGTTAATATTTTAGGATGCACAGACCCAGGGTGTGTAGGAGATGGGGCAGTGCAGAATGCTCAGTTTTCAAAGGTAGGGTTGCAGCATTTGTGTTGTGAGCCCTTCTTTTAATATCCAGAAGGAATCAGGTCTTGGCAGATGATCAGTGACAGAAAGAAGGAATTCAGTCTCTGCAGGTCATTTTTTCCACCAGTAATGTGATCCCACAAAAAAAAAGTAGTTTCCGTCCTCTCCCCCAGGAATCTGTGTCTCTCCTATTGGATCCAACTCTTTAAAAAAAATTGCTTCCCATTTAAAAAATGGATTTCCTCAACTCTAAGTTGAAATCCTTTCTATCACCATTTCCAAGGTGTCTGTGCTGCTCTGAGCATCAGCTGTCGTTCCCAAGGGGTTTGTGACATAAACTGTGGCTTTTGACTGAGAATCAAAGCTTCCCAGGGTGAGCGCTCTGTGTTTTCTTTCGCGTTTTGCAGTTCTCCCACTTCAGCAATAAGCAGCCAAATGAAAAACTGCCCATTCTATGCAGCTAGAACACATTCACACAAATGATCTTTTTTTTGGGGGGGACCTTCTGTAGAATTTATTTGCTGTGTGTCACAGGCCAAATTGAATGGGAAAGTAGAATGGGTCAGAAACGGCAGTGGTGCCTTTATTATTTAGTTCAGCCTTTCAAAACCATACTGTGAATAATCCAGAGAGCAGAGATGGCCTAGAGAGCAAAGTGGGTGCAAAGTTGAACACTGCAATGAGTCCCCAAGGAGGGCTGTGCACACCATCTCTTTAATTGCTTCTTCATGGTAGGGGCTGGCATGTCCAGCTCTTGAGCTTGCACTAGCACATGTGTGCCCTCACATGTACACCCGCTCGTTCATGCCGACCCCGGTATTTGCTCTGATCTGGGCACATTGCAGTTGACAACACGCTGCAGGTGGGTCCACAGAAGACACCCTTTACGCAGGCAGAGACCCACAAACCCCAAATCTGGCACATGCTTGCATGCACAATCCCATATCCAGTAAAGGAGACTGTCCCCGGCTCAGCACAGCCGCCCTCTGCACTGCGGGTGCTGCAAGCACGCTCACCGCACGCCGACACGCACAGTGCCAAACTGCATCCCACGCGCTGCACTTTCACATCTATCCGAGGAGGATCGTAACGCACTGTAACAACCTGCTGGAAAGCCAAAGGCCCAGACTTGGGGATTTTATTGGACCATTAACTTGGACAATGAAATTCTTAAGGGAGGATATTTCTCGAGACGGACAGTTTCGTCAAGTGTTTTTTTCCATCTGACCCTGAGCCCTGAAAGTAACGACAGCCTGAACACAGAAACGCTGTTTGCTGATTGGTACCGCGATCCTGTGAAAGTCAACCATGAGCCTGGTGAATTTTCCTCTTTAATTAGGTGTGAAAAGTCAACGGAGCCGCGTGTCTCTCGCAGGGGAACCGTAGGGAGGCTGTTCCATGGACAGCCCTTTTCCACCCTGCAGCGCGGCAGACCTCAGCCCCGTACAATCACCCTTTGAAAGCTAGACCACAGTTACAGCCCAGCTTTCCTTCCCCTGGTGGCAAACTGGGGAGAGCCTGGAAATCCTGTAACCCCCAGAGAGCCAAACAGTGCCTGGCTATATCCATTCCTCAATAGGTTTCTCTGCTGAGGGGGGTCTCAGCCACCAAAACCACTTCTGGGCTGGTTTTACTGTGCATTTCAATGCCTCTTTGCTGCCTGAGAATTGGAAAGTCCTCTGTGCGCAGGGTGTATTTTGTCCTGCAATGCTTGCGACACAGCTGGGAGGATCACGGTCAGGTACCGTAACAGCACAGGAGCCCAAGGCGCTGGGTTATTCATTATCTCAGAGTTTCCAAAGAGCTGAAATCCTATTTAAATGCCAAAATTAAGGTGCTGTGGGCTGTCCTTCCTGAGTGAAGCGCTACAGCACTGTGTGCCATCACCTCCAGACCTGAAGCCAGGTAACAGGAGAAAAGCTTTTCACTGGTGCTTATTGTACAGAATTACAGGTTAAGGTGACCTGCATGTTGCCTTTCTTGGGGACTTGCAGCGTACCCCGCTATTGGCACTGACAAGCCTGAGATGCATGAGACCCTGCCCACCCAACGGCAGAAGCCCTGGGACAGAGCTCCTAATCTCAAACAAAAGCACAAGCTGTGGGGATTTAAGGCAAATCAAAGAGATTTCACCCAAGCTGCTTTTGGCCAGTCGGTGGCACAGCCAGGAAGGGATCTGGCTTCTTGACTCACCGACCGGCTCCCCAGCACCAGCTCAGATTTTTAAGCATGCTCTTATTCCTTATAAATTGCAGCCCTGCAACAACTTCGGGTTCCACAGTACCGCTAGCAAGACTCCGGTGAAGCAGAAACTCCTGAGCAGGAGGGAGGAAGAGGAACGGGAGAAGGAGTGCTTTCATCTGCGAGCAAGAGGATCCCCCCAGCCAATGCCCTGCAAGGGGAAAGACTCACACCCGGTCCTGGATGGCTGAAAGCAACAGAGAGGAGCGGAGAGGTTTTTATCACTCAACCCCCTGTCTTGCTCTGTGGGTTTGTGCAGCACCCAGCATAACAGCTTTCTAGCCAGAACGCTAATTAGCGGTGACCTTACAAGAAGAGAGAGCAGGGAAAGAAGGAGAGAAATTAAGGCACTGGCACCACATAGTTTAAATCCACGCAAGGCTTAACCACCAGTAAGAGATCTGCTGACAGGCTTTGGGAGTTATCTTCAGAAAAAAACCTCAAATCTTTCGAGATTATAGGTCTTAAACTGCCTAAGCCTTCATGAAGAGACATCCTTGCCCTACCAAGTGGCTGTTAGGCAGGCAGTTATATCGGCAGTATTAAAATACGGTCAAGGTATCACAATTTTTTCTCAAAAACATACAATTTATTGTTAAGATCAGACACCCTCACCTCCACACATGGCAATATGTCATTGTGGGAGTTAATCTTCCATGTGTACCTGATGTTTTGGTTCAAGTTTTAAGTGGCTTCCGCTGCACCAGTGGGGAGAAAGAGCAAGCCAGCAGCAAACTGCGAGCAACCTCATAAATCTACAGAAAACTGAAACTTGGGAGGATTTTACATGGCTGAATGCAAAACAATGTGGGGCGTGCAGTAATTGAAACACTGCATTGCAATCGGATGAGGAGGGTATTTGGTAGTACCTTCAAAGTTGGGTCTGAGAATGCACCTGCATGGCATGGTTTTGGTGGCATGCAGCGACGCTCAGTTTTGCTGAAACCCAGCTAACCTGAGGACAGGAATAAGGACAGCTCTGGTGTTTGTTGGGCTCCACTTACCTTACTATCACAGCTGCACAGCTGCTGGAGCAAACACAGATATTACCACTACCATTAACAGTGGCAGCACACTAATTCCTGTGCAAACATACCTTCTGCAGCATAAGCCAGTATTGCCCCAAGAATAGGCAGTGTAAAGACCTGGTGGATAAAGCAGGGAGAAGCAAGTTTCTGCAGAAGAGGAATGCTAGACATGTCCCTCTAGCAAACCATAATTAGTTTGTAAAGTGCGGTGAAAGCTCAGAGCAGGTTGCTCAGATTGTGGGATAGGGCATGTGTTGTGATTGCAACCAGCTTGCACCATCCCCGGTGCGCATTCAGGTCAGGCGGCTGGAGAAGGCTGCAGAAAATGAACAAAAAGCCATTACCACATATACACCACAGAGAAAAGCTTCAGCATGGCTGCCAGAGTTTGCAATTTTCCAGGAAACTGCCACAACAGTGGTCTGGTCACCAAACCAAGTGTTTGCGAAGTCTTCCAGAAATCTTCCACGAACCACACCGTAGGCTTCCTGCCAGGAGACGCAGTGCCTTTTTCTATCTTTAGGCTGTTTAGATGTATAGTTCGATGTGATTTGGTGTGTGAGGGGACCCATCCGGCCAACAGAGAGGGAGATGAGACTGAGGCCTCTGTCACATTCCTGACATAACCTGACTTGGATAGTGTGAGCACTCCCTGCAGCTACCCCATCTGCCCTGGCAGCTGAGTGGAGAGCCATCAGAGAAATATCTGATCAACTAATGATAAAAAATGTATGCTCGTGATACATGCCCAAAGAAGACAGATACATGGCTCAGCAGCCTCCAAACCATGGTACTCTGCCATTGGCGAGAGGATGGCGATGGGGAGGCACGAGCACATCTGCAACCTCGGCCCCAGCTAGGACCACCCCAGGGGATGTGGGAGCAGTTGCTCTTGGCTCTCATTTTTCTGTGCAGGAAATCGCAGACAGAAATATGATGCATCCACCATACGGCGAGTCCAGTGTGTCCCGGACAAATGAGCTGCTCTCCATGGCCGGGTGTGCGGGGTGGAGCTCAGCCCCGGTAGCCCCTTTCCCCTCTCCCACCTCCAGTGAAGCCGCCCCACGATCAAACCACGGCACTTCACCAACACAATGAACTCAAACATTCCTCTTCCGGAGAGGATGTGGTCAGTCACCACACACATCTTCTGGGGCCCGACCGCAGATCCAAACAGTCTGGTCACACATCACATGTAATCTTAACAGCAAACTTTCTGACATGCAGTTCAGACCTACCCCTGTCCTTGTGGGATATTTCCCTTATATCTCCATGATAATAAAGAGTGAGACTTGTTCAAAATATTAGTATCTGGGGAGAGAGAAAAAACGCTTCAGCAGACTATGACTCACGCAAGAATTCCCTGAACCTGAGATGTGGGTAAGTCGTTAGGAAGAATGAACTCATCCCAGCTTGGAGGTGAGGAGTCAGGATCCCTTCCCAAGCTGAAGCTCCCAAAGTCTTCCCCAGTGAGGCCCTTACCAGGGAATTCATGCTGGCATCATGCAGTGGATCCCAGGCCCAGGCAAGGCTCCGCTGGCCGGGAGATGCTCACAGACACTGGTGGAGCCCCAGCCTTGGAGCAGGGGCCCTCTGTAAGACCTAGCCCGTTGAACACATCTCATAGCAAAGGATCAGCTCTAAGGCCACCACTTCATGCCCTGTGGCAGGACGTCAGCCTGGACATGACGTGATGACACTTGGAGTTGACCATTCCCCTCCCACAAGCAGCACCTTGGGGACCCTGAGCTCCTAACGTCTCGTATGTCCTCCCTCGTACGCTGGCCCAAATGCTCCTGCAAGTTCTGCTGCACCCACAGCTCAGGCCGGCATCGTCTCTACAAGAAAAGGGCAATGATTTCTACTGCAATACTCCCCTGAAATTATTTTTATCCAACTTGCAACACATATGACTACATGAGTCTGTATAAAAAGAGCAGACCGACATTCTTCCAGACAGATTTTTTTTTTTAGAAGAAAATAATGCTTATGACCAAGGCTAACTTTTCTCTTTTTCACTTCCATTAAAAACTCAGGATGTTTTTATAAACAAAAAAAATTCCTCTGATTTTTTTTTTTTTTTTGCTGAAAACATTTATACAGGGCAAACAGTATTTTTTTTTAAATCTGAAGATGAAAATTCCTTTTTTTCTGATGTACATTTTTCAGGAAATATATCAGAATCAAGGGGGTTTTGGTGAAGCTTTCTGCGGTTGGGTGAAGCGTGTTTTCCCACCAGCTGTAGAGCGCGTTCAATCAACCTGAAATTTCCCTGTTTAATATCTCCTGGTGTCTACCAAAATCCAGTTGGTATAATACATAGTCTCCATCTTCCAGCAGTTAGCACAGAATATCAGTAATTTATCAGCATTTCCACCTATGCTTGGAGTTGCAGATATCTGCAGTAACTATTCAGTAATGACTTTCTTATGGCTTCTGTTGCAGATATAAAAGCTTATAATGTTGAAATGATTGGTTTTTATCAGTCAAAGTATTTTCCAATCTGTCCCATTTCCTCCACCCACATATTTTGTTTTGTGTGAGGAAAATTAAATAAACAGGATCCATTTTTCCAATGAAAACAAAATTAGTCTGCAAGCCAAAAGGAACTCAGCTTAAATGCAATTGGGCTGTGAGCAATTTAAAACTATTTCTGTGCATGTGTTAATGAAGAAATTAAAAATGTAGAGGGAACAAAATCACCATGAATGACACATTGAAAATAGTCAAACTCAGTTCTGCAGGGTAACACGTACAATTTGGACATGGCCCTAGCTGTCGATAACATCGCAGGAGCATAAAGGGCATGTGACAACCAAAGTTTTGGAAACCAAAATACAAACCAGATGCTCCCATGGCCCTGGGTCCAGCTGCTCAGGAGCCAACAAGCAGCACTTGCTTCTCTTTGGCCACACAAGCGGCAGAGTCGAAGCAGCACCTCCCGAGCCCCAGAGATGGTTTCTTGCGGCTCATCGGCAGGGGACAGGGAGCTGGGAAGGGCAGAGGCGGGAGGGCAGTGTACAGGGCAATGCATCCCAGGATGCCATCTGCAGGACCCATGGCCCCTTCTGAAGCTCCCAGAGATGGAGACAAGGGATGAAGTTCCCGGTCTGCAAGCCACGCACTCGGCTAACTGTCTGGTCCCTCCTTAATTTCTCCCAGGCTCTCATTAATGCTGACCCTGGAGGAGCTGCCCTGGCTCCCAGC